>NC_056739.1:1485344132-1485561632 GCF_019279795.1 Protopterus annectens
TGACATTCAAAACATTGATTAAACTAACCTGATGACCATTCATTTACAGCATTTTGAACATAGCTTTCCTGGATATTAAAATTCAGTAGCCAATGCTGAGATACTTATTCATAAAATTATGTCAAACTGTACATGTAACTAATTATAGGGAATACATTTAAAGCTAGGACACATAATTTGCACTGCACTGCTGTAAACTATTTTCAAGAGAACAATAGTAAATGATCCTTTGATTTACATGTTCTTCTGTACTTGCCTAGCAAAAGCAATTTTGTATGGTCATATTTACTTAAAAGGTAAAATTTATGGCAATGCATTTGCCGCACAAATTCTGTGGTATAAAGTGCTAACTCTCACTAGTTTGTTTTACTAATGTATTTAATTAGTCACTTTGTCAAGCAGAACCCATTAGACATCATTATGTTCCATAAAGCTGACCTGGGAATTTTGGCCTACTCTAGTTATCCGACTTACTTAAGCCAAAACCTATACTGCTGTATGAAATAAATCATTCTTTCTCTTTACTTGAACCTCTGCACCATATAACTTGAATGCATTTGCTCAGCTGCTAAAATGCCGCTTATTAAAGCTTTGTGGTCACAGAATGTTGTCCAGTCTAGCTGAGTTTTTTCAAAAATACTTTTTCACATTATGTCAATTGTGAGTTTTTTTCATTCCTTTTATTTAGCATGTTCAAAACAGTGGACACAGAGCTGGAGAGTGCAGCTGCATGAGGAGCACAGAGCAATGGGTCACAGCAGTAAGTCCTGTCTGCAGATGGCTGTATCCAAACAATAATGGCAACCACTTCTAATATAATCAGCTCATGACCTCATCTCAGAGTGTGACTAAAACTAATTGGTGGCAGACTGGCAAAGAAACCGAGATCTTACACAGTGGTAAGTGTCTGCCGATAACAGCAGTCATGCAGGAAACCTGGTAAAGTGAGGTTAGGTAACAGTTTGCCTGCTGTTGTCTCTGTGATTCAGGATACCGAAGAGTCTATAGAGTCTGTGGAAACAGGAGTAATTGAAGTACCAAGCTAGGAAGAGTGGAAAAGATGGCTAGCATGAGAAATCTCAAAAATCCTTACCTGGTCTGAGATAGGAGCAAACAAATAATAGTGAATTCAGACATATAAAGCAAAAATAGAGTTATCTGAAGTATTCCAGAGAATTAAGCAGTAAGGTGTATGAGAGTTTAGTTGCATTGTTTACATAAGACATGCAGGGGCAATTGAAGAAGAACAGTACATTCGCTGTACAGAAGCATTTTTTAAAGGATTTCAGACTAATGCATGCATTTATGCTACTTGTAAGCAGCTTTCTACACTGAGTCAGCAAATCAATATTTTCATACCGAGGGCCAGGATATTTATTTTATTTATTTATTTATTTTACATTTGTTAACCGGGAGATACACCGACTATTTCCATTTTCAGCAGAGGCAGGGCCGAGAAAAAAGCTCCAGACACACACACAAAGAACATTGTTAATGCAAAAAAAAGGAAGAAAGTTGAGTTCTAAATACAATATAAAGATACATCAAAAACAAAAAAAAACAATAAAAAAAAAAAAAAAAAAAATATGAGGAGGGAAACTTAACTCAGAATGAAGTAAATAGTGTAGTGAGGGTCATCCACTTTTTCACTCCATGTTAATAAAAATGCAAACCTTCTACACTGTGGGAGGAATTTAAAAAGGTCTGAAAAGAACCAGCGGAAGACGTCAAAGTGAAGAGTAAGAATTAATTATGGAAGACATTAATCTGCAGGTGCTGTACTGGAAGTTTTAAGGACAGCTACAAGAAGATGCATGGCTGTATTTAAAGCTAGTTCACACATGCAAAGACCAGATGGCTGCAAGCCTTGTGCCATGGGCTCAGGAATAGACACTGCATCACTGGATGAGTAACTGAGAGGCTAAGACGAAATATTCATGCGCCAGCTGTCATATCTTGGGGGAGAAAAGGAAATTAATGGAAATGGATTAACCAGTGGTAGAGGCCAGGGGTTCAGCATGTGAGATAGCATTATGTAGGGAGAGTGGGACGTCAGAAAAATACCTTTTGACACATGATTGACATCACTACATGTGATGTGTCACAGAAGAAGGGCCACAAGGACAACGGTTTAAAAATGCAGTACTCCATCCTCCAGTTCGGTAACAGAGAGGTTCCACATCCACAGCAGTTGAGAGGTCATCCTGATGGAAGGACACATTTGAGACCACCCAGTAACAGATGTTATGGCTAATGGAAAATGAGGTGGACGTCAAGAGGAATACCTGGTGGCCTTTGGGAGTTTTATACCATGTACACTTCAGCATTGCACTGCTTACATGTGCTAAACAAAACAGCATTTCAAACAGAATAGTTTAGGCCTTTTTGCATATTTAAGATGTAAATACAGAAGAAACAATAAGGTAGCTAATAGCAGAAGCGTTCTGCACTGCAGTGTATACTAACATTACAACTCAATGTCAAAATTTGTATGCATGTGTGGCTCTGATGTCAGTTGTAAGGAGAATCCAGTTACAAGTTAATGTTTTTAAATGTCAGTTTATAAAATGTGAATATAACAACGCTGTGCTTATCTACATTTCTCCATATGCACTGCAGCCTATGTACTGTTTGCCCCGTGGTACTAGGCATCTTTATGTAGTTAACTGTAATGCTGAATTCACAAGCCTTGCCTTTTGCCAAGAAGAAAATCCAACATTTTTTTTTTCAGGGTAATGTTTCTCAAGTAACTCACATTGCATTTCTTTGAACTAAGCTTTTTCAGAAAATTTGCTACAGATTTCTATCACAAAATGTGGCAAGAGACACTTTATTAGCCATTTTATTGAAACTGCTCAGACACTGAGTCACCTCTACATATATAAACTATTTCAAGAAACTACAACCTTAGAGTAGGTTAAAATAGCTAGGGGTACAGTATGTCCCCCTATGACATGCAGAGCTTAAAAGGACTTTTCTATTTAGTAATTTTAAACTGTCAATACACTGTAATGAAATGGCTTTGGCGTTTTTTGTTTTGCAGGACTTGCTTTGGATATTTGTAGTAGACTATGCATATATCTCTCCAGGTTTTAGTATTTCTCTGCATCTCCTAGATTCTCTTTATACTAGGAAATCTGCCACTCGGTTATATGTTGCCACTACATATTGTAAGGCTCGGCTTCAGACTTTTGCTTGCACTGCTAATTAATCTGCTGAAAAGCATTTCCTAATGACTGTTGCATTTATGGTGCCTCTCTCCATTTATTTATTGACATTTGTTGACTGGGAAAATACACTTAATCAGAAACTCATTTTCAGAGGAGGCCCAGGGAGAAAAGCTCCACAATGAGTAAAATAACATCAGATTACAATAGATAGGTTGTTATACAATTTTAGAAAGAAAGACTTTAAACTATATAAAAATATAGACAATTATCACATCATAGCAAACTTCATAGCAAACTTTTTTTACAAATACTGTAGCACCTTCTATTTAACATAGAGGTGAAGTTATTTCAGCCTACTTACTTACCATTATGATTTGTTTCCCAGCTTTCTACAAGTTCTGCATCCATAACAGCTTTCATCTCTAATGACAGACATTCTTCCTCTTCGTGTGCTGGAATACAAATGCCCTCCTTGATAATGGAACATGTTTAATTCTTAAAACTTTTAAGCCAAGGAAGAGTAGTTTGCTGCATGGGAAAAGTGTATGTTTAACGTCTACCACAGCTGATCAAGGTACAAGCATTAATTTGCTTTTCTGCCTGCATCACACCTGCATTTCCCTTTATTTTGGACTGTGTCATCCTAATTTTATTGCTGACTATGTTTGCTGTGTGAGATAGCTCAGTATTTTCTGGATAGAGTGCAGATAGCAGATGCCCTCAGAATCGCATTCAAGTTCTCCCTTCTCATATTACAATCATGTCTGCTGCAAAACACCAACAGGCCAGTAAGGATTGTGTTTTCACCTTCATTCATGACGATGCAGAATTCTATTCTCCGTAGCAGGCTGGTATCATGTCATTGGCTGGAATTATGTCTTATCGGTAGTTATATAGTTCCAAGGGATGCACTCAAATCTACACTGATCAAAAAATGAATGGATGACCCAGAAATTCTAAAAAACTTAAATAAAACTCGTTGCCGCCTCACAGCAAGAGGTTCTCCGGTTCGATCCTCGGCTGGGGTGCCTTCTGTGAGTCTGCATGTCCTCCCTGTGGTCGCGTGGGTTTCCTCTGTGTGCTCCGGTTTCCTCCCACATCCCAAAGACATGCTGTAGGTGGATTGGACACACTAAATTGGCCCTAGGCATGAGTGTGTGCATGTGTGTGCCTTCTGTGGGAGGTTGGGCGTCGGGCTGGCAACTCGTCACTGTAAAACTCCACTGCCAATCATGAGCTGGGAAAAGCCGAAAGAAAAAGAAGAAGAAGACTGAAAAAGACCAAAATAATGTGAAAAGTATGGAAACAAGAAAAGTGTATCTTTGTAGGGTGGAGGTGGCGGTGGGTAATGGGTAGGAGCTCCCTGAGTCTCCCTACTTAATTATTCTAGATCTAAGGTCATGCGCTGTCAGGGATGGGAACAAAGTATAAGTCATGTATGCCATGGAAAATTACAAATCTATTCCCACTCCCATTTCTGAGATATTGCAATCTCAATATATTAGGTAAAGTCGAGATGAATCCTTTCAAATGGGAGGGTGTGAAGTTCCTTTCCCCTAGCAGAAATGATTAGTTGTAAACCACTTTATAGTTATTTCAGTCTTTTTTTTTTTTGCAAGTTATGTGCAAACTACACTACTTTAATTGAGATAGTATGTCTAACTTTTAAGTTTAAAACTTTAAAATCTGGAATTGAAAGTTAACATTTCACTGCAGAACCTTTCTAAATGGATACATATCTTTCCATTTTGGACGTAAAGTCTGAGATAGCATAAAGCACTTTCATTGGACAATTTGTTTACTTTTTCCTTACATTTTTTTTTAATTTTATTTTTTAATTAATTATTTTTCTTCCTTCAGAACTGAGTGCTTACTACAAAATAGGCAAATTCTTACTAAAACAATGTCTTTCGGCTTTTCCCGGTTAGGGGTCAGCACAGCAGATCACAGGTCCTCAGATTGATTGGCAGTGTTTTTTTACGGTGTCGAATTACCAGCCCAGTGTTCACACAAAGCATGCATACACACACCTACCTGCATGTGTTTAAAACTCACTCAACTGCAGGGAGGACATGCAGACTCTGCACAGAAGGCACTCCAGCCGAGAATCAAACCAGTAAACCTCTTGCTGTGAGGTGACAATGCTAATTGCTTCACCACCATGGCCTGGCAAATTATTGCTATGAAGGCAAAATTGAATATCTGAATATCATTCAAACTCTGTTGATATTATATGTTGTGCACGTCCTTTGGATGTTGTGTTTTTGACCACAGTACATCTGTGGTTTTACATTCAGGGTTTTGTGACATGTGCTGTATAGTTTCTACATCATGAAGAAACAGATTATACTTCTCATTGTAACAACAGTTTTGTGTCACTTCTGTTTGCATTAAATAGTAGTTAACACAGAGATCTTTCAGATAAAAGTTTACTGACACCATGGTAAGTTAGGTTTATGCTTAGACTTGCTCATTTTATTTATTACTTATTTTAAAGCCAGCAAAGTACACTGGATACACGGTACACCCTATAGCAAGCAATGACTTTCAGCTTCTCCCATTAGGGGTTCCTGCAACAGATCACCAGTCTGCAGATTGATTGGTAGTGGAGTTTTTATGATGTCAAGTTGCCAGTCCAGTGCCCAACCTTCATAGAAGGCACATGCACCACCTACTGCATGTCTTTAAAAGACTCATTCAATGAAAGGAAGACCTGCAGACTCCACAGAGAAGGCACTTCAGGCAAGAATTGAACCAGAGCACCTTTTGCTGTGAGGTGATAATGTTAACCACTGCACCACTGCAGCCGACTAGTGGATGCACCCTCTACTGCAGCACAAATGGGAGCAATGTGCACTGCACTCATGATCACTGGCATTTTGTACTTAAGGCAGTAATTGTATTTCTGTGCTAACCCTAAGCAGTGCTTTCCTTACAATATCTTAGCATTATTTTGCCATGAAATTTGAATGAAGCCTTTTGACTAATGAGTTCTGAGAGCTAAATGAAAAAATGGTGAGCTTGCAGCGATTCTGCTCTCCCACTGAAGACAAAATAATCAGCTGAGCTTTATGGGAAAATAAAATGCTAATGGTAACAAGAATTCTTGAAAGTGTGTGGAAATAAGCATTCATTGAGGTGCAGACTTAGGGTGGTATTCATAGCTGTAACTCATAAGCACAGAGACTATATGTGTGGGCTGTGAACAAACGCAGCTTAGGTACAATTCAAAGATACTAGCTATGCATACGCAGAACAGTTTCAATCTTTTTGAGAGAAAACAATTATGCAAATTATGCAAATAAGGGAATAATGAGATGTAAATGTGGATTGTGTGAAAAATATGTGATGTTCTTGTGCAAATGAGGCATATTTCTCAACCGCTTAGAGCAAGAAATATGGACAAAGTCATAAATAAAAGTGGAACAAAGGCCGACAAATAGGGACAATTTTAAATATTCTCTTACAAACTTAGAAAGTTGATAGAATAACAGGTTTTGCATTAGCATGAATTTTCTGATGGGTATGAAGTCTGAAACTCAAATGTCTGCCATTATTTTCTAACTTCAGTCTTTAATGATTTGCCATTAATTTGACAGAAAACCACAATTTTATGAAAAACAGACCAAAAATATGAGGCAAAAATCTGGGCATTCTGCAAAAATCTGTACAGCTGAGAGGTATGAAATGAGGTGCTCTTCCCACTTTTATGTGATTCAAACTCATTTTGATGCCCAAGTGCACAATGTGTACAAATATAAATTGTGAATCCATGCCTTTTCTAGCCACTGTGAAGATGTTTACTTTTGCTTCCAGTTTAACTGTGTCTCATTTTGAGTTGCTCGTTACAGTCATGCCAAAATCTGGTACAAGAAGCAATGCTTGTTGGCCTGGAAGAAGGAGATATACACAAATCAACATTACTGAGCAGAAATTATTGGATAGATTTACAGTGACAGGGTTATTCTACAGGTTTGATGAGTTTCTATCACAGGTGGAAATTGGGGGAATTCATGGCATTCTTATGCCTGTGTTTAACAAGGTATATATAGCTGTCTCTATATTTGCCACAGGGACCTTCCAGAGACAAACTGAAGGTGCAATGGTTGTCTTAGAGGCTTCCGTCTTTAGGATACTTCAGCAGTTCCTTGACATGCTCCTAGCACATGTGGAGCAGTACATATATTTCCCTGTGTTACTTCAGGACTGAGCCAGTATCATGCATGGCTGTGTGGAATGGTGTGCTTTCCCGAGATGCATGATGTGATAGACTGCATCCATGTTGCTATTAGGGCCCCATCTGGACCATGGAGAGAGTGATACTGGAACAGGAAAGGCTACCATCCATCGACTGACAGGTAGTGTATGATGCATGAGGTTGCATCACCAATGTGTCAGCATTCTGACAGTGCCTGTGGTTCTTAAATTTGGTACACAAGCTCACCGTACAGCCTCTTCCTGCATGGTATGATTCCTCATAGTCACCTGCTTTGTATATGCAAACTATTATACTGTTGCTAAGCATAGTCATTTCTGTATCTATAGAGTGGCAAAGGTAGCATTGAATGATCATTCCCTGTTTTATGTGTCCTCTCCCTATTTTGTTTTCCAGGTGACACAGGCTACCTATTCAAACCTTGGCTAAATACACCAGTCTGTAACCCCCAAGGAGCTGCTGAGGAGAGTTTTAACACAGCATTGTCCCAAACATAGACAGTCATTGAGTGAGTGTTTGGCCTCCTCAAAACCCATTTATGTTGCCTGGACAAGTTGGGGGGGGGGCTCTTTAATATGACCCTGTTACTGCATGCAGGATGTTTACCACCTGGGGCATTGTGCTCAACATGATCATGTGTCAGTGTGCTGTGTAACAGTCACAGGCAGTCACTGATAGTGGCAGTGCAACATGATCATGTGTCAGTGTGCTGTGTAACAGTCACAGGCAGTCACTGATAATGGCAGTGCACCTCCCTCTATCACTTCTCCAGCTACTGATGATAGAGACAGTGCCAGCCAACTGCAGTAGCTATAACAGTGAGTATGTACACATATATGCATTCAGTTTTACTTGTGGGCTGCACTGAGTGGTACATGGTCAATTTACACTGTACATCAGAAATTTCTTGTCACACACAAAAACTCGTTTTCATAAGTTTTACTCATAATCATTTGTCCATTATTGTATTGAGGGTCAGTGGCCCAAGTGCTAGTTATACTGGCAAGGTTTATCTGAAGTGTAGAATAACAGGTGTTACAAAAAATATTGAGAACTATATCATCGTTTCACAGCGCTGTAACTTACTGAGTTTGAATTAACATGTTGACAGAAAAAAAGTTACTTGCCTTTCAGTACTAAAAATATGTTTTTTGATGCTGTTTTCTTTCTTTTTTTCTGTTTTTACCGCAATCTTGTGTTTTTTGCTTTTCAGGTATAAGGATTATTCACAGCATTTAGCATTTTCCCTAATTGTGGAGTGAGTTTTGGGGTGAGTACTGTCTTTTTTACTAATGAAAAAATGTATCTTAGATTTTGGAAGCTATCCTATACTATATCCCCTAAGGATAGTGAGGTTGATGTTCTCAGGGACTGTGAACAAGTGTCATGTGATGGGATCTACTGGATTCAGGGGAGCCTCTTAATACTCACCTAGCAGTGCTGTGGGGCCTAGCCCTTGACCGAGAGGTTCAACCCCATGTTGTGGAAGTCTGATGAGGCCTGACATCCTTCTTCTTTGAGGAATCCACATGAATGCCTGCAGAATTTTCCTGAGATACATGTGGTGTTCAGTCTACTTGTCCACCATGCATGGGGACACTCTCTCATCCATGTACAGCTGTGTCCCCCAGTATATGTCTGGCATTCCCTTACTAGTGTTCGCATGGATGCTGACATTGATGCTGTGTGTGCAACTGTACTGTGCATGAGGATCAATATAGCATTGTCCCTGGCCTTCTCCATTCCCATGTACTGGTGAATTTCCTCACATACATCCTACAGCACTCTATCTTTGCTTAACTCTCAGTGGTAGCAGCCTGTACCCAAACTATGTCATGGCACATCTGCTGCTGAACAGGCAAGGCCCTGTGTGTCTCTGGAGCTACCTGTGAAATATTTCTTCACTTGGCACCTTGATGTACAGGTGTGACAGTGATTGCTGCTAGCTCCACAAATGTAGTCTCTTCATCAAAGGGTTCAGGCAGTACAAAAAAAGCAGGTGTTGAGATACGTGGTATACCTCTCCCCATTGTAATGTCATTTCCTCGTTATGGTGAGTATATGAGCCTGTGTCACTGCTTACAGAGTTATCCACTTGCTGTAGGGTAGGGGTCCTGCTAGTACACTTTTTGACTTTGTGCCACTGTCCTGAGAATGAGAGTTATGGCATCATTGGTGACAACCATTTTACTATCAGCATCAGCCTAGTTGTTTCTGGTGCTGACCCTGTGAAGAAATATGTCAATATGTGGTTAATGTGCCCTATAACAGTTAAATATGATTTCTTCTGAAAGGTGTAATGTCCGCACTTACCATGCAGTTCGTGTTACACAGGATGTTGACCGAGTACCTGATGAGGAAACATGTAAGAGTTACATGTGGGCAGATATCATGTTAAGTACATCTAACCAGAAATTAGTAAAAACAGCCAGACACTAACTTTCCACAGTACCTGACTGTGGATGTTGCAGGTGTCTGAAAGTAGTGGTACCAACAAATACTTTGGATTATTTCTGCAATGTCCTCATCTGTATCAAAGTCACTGCCTCTTATAGACAGATGATATTCCTTATTCAGTTCATTTGAGTTTGTAAGGTCTACTAACAGTGCTACTACAGTCAATTGTATTTTACGTAGCTTTTGTTCAAGCACATCCCACCATGTCATTAGTGCTTTTTCTGCACTGTGCCAAGGTTCACTTTCTTCCCCCTACAGTATCTGTGGCAAAGACAGCTTAGTTCTCCCTGTTTTACACTACCCTTTCCAAACTAACATCTCCCATATGTTCTCAGCACATCCATAAGGGTGTGATTCTCCTCAGGACTGAAGTTGTTCCTCCTGTGTCACGCTCCCTGGTGCTGCAACATTCTATAATCTGTAAGTACATGTTAGCAAAGAATTCCACCTTGTTCATTTATGTAACTGCAGTCAGTTCATGCATTAACTGAAAAGTAGCCCAATCACGGTGCAGTATTAATTCTGACTTCTGGCTGTATATTTCTTTGCATTAGTGCCATTGCTATATTTATTCTGCTGCAGTATGTGTGACACTGTGCATAGTAAAACTTAGGCCTGTAAGGGTTTTGCCGTACTGGTGTAGTAAAGCATTCATGAATTACGTTCTCATGTATTTCATTCCTTAGTTTCAGGGAGTCTGTCTGCAGTCTGGTCCTGTCTATTTTCATTGCTAGAGATCAGTGTGTGCATTAAACCACCATACAGATAAAACAGCAATGTATACAGCTCTGAGAATGGTATCTTACACATTTCAAATGTTTGCAGGTAGAAGCATACAAGCATTGCATTTTTTCCAGCCTTACTAATAAATCAGGAGTAATCCTGCATATATTACTGTAAATGTACTGATAAGTGTTTTTTTTCAGTAAGTCTCTGCTATACTGTATACGTTATTTATAAACATTATTACTTAATCCATATGGAGCCCAGAGGTTTTTGAAATGGTGGATGGGAAAAGATTTAAGTGTTTTCAGATTCAAGAAATTCTTATGCACATGAAGCTTAGCCACATGTAGCTCTATGAATCATTTCCTGAGCAAGTTGGTTATAATAAACAACTTCAAAGGAGAGTTGCCCAGCTGATATCACAACATCATCAATATGAAAATATTCAACAAAGGAAATAATAGATATGTATGTAACATTAAAATTATGTGTCATTGTGTAACTGAGTAACCAATTTCAACTTGTTAGGATTTCACAGTTATGATGTCACTAAATGGTCAGTACATATATTCACTCAGCTTTACATAACTTTATTACATTGAATCAGTCAAGTGGAAATAAATGTAGTATGTCAATTATAAACAGTTTGGAAGTGATAGTATACCTGACCCACAATCACTACTTGGCAGTTTTACTGCTGCACTACTTACTTGTAGATTGCTTATTGCATTTAATGGAAAAAATTAATACAATTATTCAGTCATATTTTAGTAAACTCAGTAATACCAATAAAGTACACTTGAACCTCACCCAGTACCTGTCAGTATCTAGTCATTGCTTTATTAATAACAATATATGTATAACTAGTTAATGACATTTTTTATAGTCAGCAATAAAACATTCATTCTCTCATTTTTGTGTCATTTAAATAAAGGCATTTGGCACTTAACACTTATGAGTCATTTTGCTGTCACCATCTCTTTATATCTCTCTGGCTCTTTCTCATTCTCTCTGCCTCTCTGTTTTTGTTTTTCTTACCATTGTGATTTTTTTTTATTTCTTCCCCTTTTATATATTGCTTTCTACAGTTGCAGTAGTGTCCATGACAAATTTGCCACAAGCCTTCCTGGTGAGGAAAAGATTGCCACCTCCCCCTTGCCCTCGAGACACCACTTCACAGGATGGTGACAATGGCACTATCCCTATGGGCCCCTGGCACATGGCAACCTGGTAAGCCTAGACCGTAGAGTTCTGGACTTGGCAGAGTTTGCAATTAAGAGGGCCATAGAGGGTCAGTGGCACCCAAACCACTCTCTTCTCCAGCAGGTAGAAGACTTGATGTCCTGGTTGGCTCCTGCCATCAAGCAACTTGAGGGCTCAAAACCCATATATGGTCTGAGGGGTTGTATTCACCCAGGTCCATCATGGAACAGGGATATTTGAGGTCCTCTGAACCAGGGTAAATACTAGTCCTCAGACCTCCTTATATCCCTTCTGTGTCTGTCTGCCATCTGTATGCCTTGTCCTTCTCTCTCACTGTCATCCCACTCCAAAGTGTTCCTGTCTGGTTTGTCTTTCATATATGTTTCACATGAAAAATTCCTTAACTGTTCCTTTTTCTGAAAAACTATGTCCTTCCCCAACTTTTCTTGTTAAAAAAATTGGTAAATAGGGTCTGTCCTCACCAAAAAACTAGTGCCTTCCTCTTCCACTTCCCACTGCTCAACTTCTTAATGTGTTCCTTTTGTTTTTCTCTACCTGCTATCTCCCTTGTTTCCAGCTGTCCAGTCTTCTCTCTTTGCAACCTTATAAAAACTATAATAGGTTGCCTATATAAGAACATCCTCAGAGTAAATAAA
The DNA here is from genome assembly GCF_019279795.1 of Protopterus annectens. NCBI lineage: Eukaryota > Metazoa > Chordata > Ceratodontiformes > Protopteridae > Protopterus > Protopterus annectens. Next base: position 1,485,356,561 of record NC_056739.1, read on the forward strand.
AGCATTTTAAAACAACCTGGGGACACTGTGGGCCAGTGGCGCTGAACCAAACGTAGTACAGGATCTCATAGAAACTCTCAGGAGATCCACACAGGCTCATGCCTGTATTCTCTTAATGAAAATACACAATAGCATTTGAGACTTTAATTACATGTAGATTTTTCCACATGTATTTCCACATATAAATACACTAATTTCTTGTTAGTTGGCATTCCATCACAAGGCTGAGAACTTTGAAAATCAATGCCACTTGTTTGCACTTTGCTCATTTAAATATAGGTCTAGTGGCATGGTTTACAGATTCCATTTATGTATCTGTGAAGCATAGGACTTGAGTACAACCCTTAAAATTTATAATAGCAAACCAGGAATACAGGCCAAGAGCTTGTGTTGTTTCTAAACCATCATACCTGAATAGGAATGTACATGCATACATCTGCAAATTATATATGCCTTGTGTGTTTGTGTGTGTGTGTGCGTGTGTGTGTGTGTGTGTGTGTGTGTGTGTGTGTGTGTATGTTTGTGTGAGGAACATATCCATTTATATCTGTATTGAAAACTGATACTTTTGAAACAATACCTGCCCTGTAATATATATACCTCAAGCCAAATGTAGCAAATAAAACAAAACAATCTTGTTCAAAGGTTCATAGGAGGTTACTAGGCTAGCAGCCCTAGAACCTTTATAAGCACAGCCATGTTAATCCCAGGTTTCCACAATTGTCCTTGGTTAGATGTTCGTACTTTACAGAACAGCACCAACTACCCCTGTCCATGAAGGACATGGGTGCCACCCACGAGGTGAATTTGCAGCCACCCATCCATTTGTCCAGGTTGCACTTGAATAGGGTCATTGAGGAGATCTGCTTCACATGAATTGGAAGTTTATTCCAGAGCAGCTTCATTCGCTGGGAGACATACTTGTCTCTCCAGCATGTTCTGTTAATGTCACTGGCAAAATTGAGATCCCTAGAGAGAGTGGCACTAGCGCCATTTGATTTGGGAATGTGCAGCATTTCCATCAGACAGGGGTCAGGGACTGCCCTGTAGGCCAGGCACAAGTCACCTCTCAGTAGCCTATATGATACAGGCTACTTTGACAGAGCTTTCAGTCTATCCATGTAGGTCATGGCTTGGAGGCTCTGTATTTTCTTATTTAGAAATCTCTGCGGTCTCTGCAGTTTCTGCAGGTGTCTGGTGAGATACATGTAGAAGGGAGCATTGTACTCTATTAATGGTCTGATTAAGGTCAAGTAAAGTCGGGTCATAACATCCGTAGACCTAGATGCAATGCCTTTACTTAAGAGATGTGCAATGTAGAAGGCTTTCCTTACCACTGTGAAAACCTGGTGGTCATAGTTAAGATCACTGTCGACCTGTGTTCCTAGATCTCACACCACTGGGTTTGAACTTAGAGGGATGCTGTCAGTATTGCAATTAATAGGGAATTCCACTTTGCCAAATGGGATAATAGCACACTTTTTTGCATTTAGTTTTAGAATGTGACTTTGGCACCTGTCATTTGTTTGTGTTTGCCCCTCCTGTAATATGTTAACATCATTAGGGGACTCAATGATTGCACCTAGTTTACAATCATCAGCAAACTTAGTAAGCTAAAGGCCTTCTACTTTAGCCTGGACTTCAGAGAAATAGATTCCAAATAATAAAGGGCCCTGTATAGATGCTTGCAGTACCCCTACTGGTAAAGGTGGAGTCACCAACTTTAACACTATGTGCTCTGTTGGCGAGCCAATTAACTACCCATCTAGTGATGTAAGGGTTAGCACCTGTTTTTTTTAATTTCTCTAGTTTTTTTGGGTTTCTAATACCATGACGGAAATGGACCCTATTCCTAACTCAAAATACAATTAACGTTCATGAAATTAGTATTGTTTCGGTCTTTGCCAGTTAGAAGTGCTCTTCACAGCACCCGCAATGTGCCCAGTAATGACTCCTTCTGCAATTCGTATCAAGTTACATGCATTGGCAACATATCTAAATATGATTGTAGATTATTTTTTATAAGACCCATTGCTCCTACTACTATTGGAACTGTCTGGGTATCTTTCTTCCACATTGCTCTCGTCTGCCTGCAAATCCTGACATTTTATGACTTTGTGTCTTTCTGCATGCAAGTCACTGTAGTCGCTGGGTGTAGTGATTTCAGTGATCAATGATACTGTTGTCTTCTTTTCATGGCCCACTATATCTGGTTTTCTCGCATCTGTCTTTTGGACTGTTGGTAATGGGTGAGCCCATGTGATGTAGACATCATTTTCTATGATGTGTTGCGGTCATGTTTCCAGTGTTTTTCAGATACTTCAAGATTGTAATGTTTTCATAATCCCCAGTGCAACAGTCTTGCCACATAATTACGCCTTTCAGTATACAATCCTTCTGCCATTAGTATGTCACAACCAGCAATAAGGTGTGCTCTGTTTTACAAAACCTACATTTGTCTGTTTCTTCCACATGTTCAATGGACTTTGTAAACCAACATGTACGTAACCCACTATCCTGGGCCGCCAGTATTAACCTTTCTTTTGTTTTGAATTTACCTCTCCTTAACCATTCCTATGTTCAATCCAGATCAACATGAGGTTCTTCCAGGAGTTTTCTGTACTTGCAACTATATTTATGCATTTTCCACATTTCTTGCCTTCTCATCTGATCCTTCACCTTATATTCTTTATTTTGTTTTTTGGCACATTCAGTTGCACCTGATTTTTATCTACTTCTGGTTTGATTTCCATTCCTGCTTGACACTGATATGCTTCTGCTAGGCTGACAAGGGAAGTCATCTTAGATTTATTTTCCTCATGTTTTAAAACTTTCACTATGTTTGGGTCCTGTGAGGTCAGCAGATATGTGTGCAGTCCCACGATTGCAGATCTATACATGTAATCAATTTCAAGTAGGCCCATACTTCCTTCAGAATGGGGAATATATAATCTTGGTATGCAGTGATTTTTAGAAATCATTTGGGGAGCATGAAGCATCCTTCTTGTTTTCCTGTCTAATCTATCCAACACGTTTTGGAGCAAGGCAGTCACTCCAAAACTGTAACTTAGGACAGGAAGAGCAAATTGGTTTAGAGCTTGAATTTTGTTCCTAGATGTCAACTCTGTTCTCAGGATTAATTTAAGTCTTCTAAAATATTCTTTACTAAGTTTTATTTGCATTTGTTCATGTTTTATTATTAATACTTCATCAATTCCCAAATATTTATAAACTCCCTCTTGCTCAGGTTCTTTTAGATCACATTATTGTCCCAAACTGATGTTTTCTTGGTGCTGCAGTTTTCCTGCTTTAAAGGTTGCTTTTGCACACTTATCAAAACCAAATGACATTCTTACATCATCTGAAAAGGTTTTGACAACTTGTAGTTGTGTTTTCAGTTCCTCATCTGAGGAGCTATACAGTTTATATCATCGACAAAGAGAAAATGAGAAGTACAAAGAGAAAGACAAAAACACAGGTAACAGATGAACAGATCGGCCTTCACCTCAGAGCAAATAGTATGTATAAAAAGTTGAACTGCCACAGTAGAAGGAAAATTCTTTATTGCAAGGACAAAGTGAGCGCTTTCACGACCTTCCAGGTTGCTTCATCAGACTTGATAAAACATCCCATGTCTTCCTTGATATATATACTTTCAAAGTGACCAATCAGTTAAGACAAACAATTAAATATTTATATCAGATTCAATTAATTTAAAAATAGTAGAAAAAAACATAAATAGACATAAAACTGTTAAAAACAGTATGCAAGCTCAATTGTGAATGGCTATAGAACTATGTAGAAGGGAATTAGTGCTTTAAGGCTCTTGCCTTTAAAAATGGTTTCAAAGAAACAGTTTCATTAATGCCTGGAGGTTTGTCTGCATTTAGTTGCAGAATCCATTTTTGCTCAGCCTCTTCTGTTCTGTTTCTAATGTCACCCCCTCTGATATTTTCTTCCAGAACTTCTAAAACTAAAAATTTAAAAACATGGTGCATCCCTACAGCTTCTACATGTTTAGCTAGGACACTACTCTCCTTTTTTGTTTACTATGTCTCTCATATGTTCTAAAATGCGTTCTGTGAGCATTCTATTAATCTTGCCCACATAAAAAAACTTTACAATACAATATTGGCAAAAACTCAGATAGACTATGTTTCTAGTCCTGCAGTCTGAATAGAAATTAAATTCAATTCTAAACTTTTGCTGTGGATGTACGAAAGTGTTACATGAGAAAATGTGCTTACAAGCTCTGCAGTTCCTACACATATATGTCCCTATCCTATCTGATGCATTCAGCAACTTATGTGTTTGGGTTTTATAACATAACTACCTTTTAAGTGATTTTTTGTTTGTAAATGAGAAGTGAGGTCCAGAGTCTGTGACGACTTCAAGTTCTTTAGTGGCTAACAATATGTTCCAGTTCTTCCTAAATATATCACAAAATTGACTGACATAACTTGCATATGTAATGGGGAACCTGAGTTTCTCATCCTTGGAATCAGTTTCAGGGTTATCTCTTGTAGTTTAGTTTATGTCTAGTTATATTTTTTTCTACTATTTTTAAATTAATTGAATCTGATATAAATATTTAATTGTCTTAACTGATTGGTCACTTTGAAAGTATATATATCAAGGAAGGCATGGGATGTTTTATCAAGTCTGATGAAGCGACCTTGAAGGTCGTGAAAGTGCTCACTTTGTCCTTGCAATAAAGAATTTTCCTTCTGCTGTGGCAATTCGACTTTTTATACATAGAAAATGAGAAGTCTTTACATGTTGTTGCTTTCTAGGAGCCAAATTATAGCCATGGCCTAATCTGTTAAGTAGACAGCTTAATGGGTTAAGGGCAAGACAGAATAGCAGAGGTGACAGGGAGTCACCCTGGAATATCCCCCTTTGGATTTTTATCCCTGGAATAATAATTTGTCCTTTATCATGACTTAATTGCAAAGTGGTCTGCCACTGTTTCATGGTCACTGTAATGTAGTTAATCAGTGTAAGGATGTATCTTATACATTTTTAAGCACTCTTTTATCCATGAATGTGGGATACCACCAAAAGTTTTTTTGTAGTCAATCCACACCATACTTAGATTCTTCCCCCTTTTACAGTTCTCCACTATGATTTTATTTAGCAACAAATGATTGTTTGTTCCATATGACTTTCTCCTAATGCCCTTTTTGTTCTATTGCCATGATTGGGTTTTCTTCTAAATGACTATAAACTCTGTCAGCATCAATTCCGGTGTATAGTTTATACGCAGTTGGAAGGCAAGTAACTGGTCTATAATTTTTAGCCTAGTTTACAGGTTCACTGTTAACTAGGAGTATTGTTTTTCTTGTTGTTAACCTGGTAGGTGTCTGTTCAGGGTATGCATATAAATAGTTCTTACTCATGGCTAAATCTCCGCGCAAAAATGTTAATACTTTTAACCAGAAGTTAGGTACTGCATCTGGGCCTGGTGTTTTCCACTTAGAGGCTTTTCTTAACTTTGTTTCAATCTCTCTGGCTGTTACTTCATCCCATTTCATATCCTGTACATTTGAACTTTTTATTCGTTCTTTTAATTCTTCTATTCATTTAGCATCTTTGTTATGTTCCACAGGATCTTCATAAATACCTCATTAAAAATGTATCTATTTCTTCTTTTTTGGATGGTCTTTCAGTTCCTTTTACCTTATTTTTCAATTCTCTATAAAACCTTTTGCCATCATCAATAAATTGCTTATTTTGTACTTTTCCTTTATATTTATCTGTATATCTCCTAAGTTTTTCTGCCTGTGCTGATATTTTTAGTTTATTACTTGTGATAGTACATGACTGTTCCTAGTCTGTTATAATACTGTACATTGCTTTTATCACATCTATCTTTCTGAGTATTTTTGTTGATCTGTTCCCTTATATACCCCTCTAACAGTGACACTCCTTGTCTTAACTGCTTTATAGTTTTCTAAATTTGATACTTCCATTATGGTATTTGAATTCTCCCCTTCCTTTCCCTTACTAGCTTGTTTTCTTGTGGTAGAATTTTATCTGTTATTATGTCCAACCAATTACACTCCCAGGAATAAATATTCCATTGATAAAACTATAATACAAAAAAAACAAAAGTAGCAGCGGAATAAAACACTGACCAAGGAATCATAAAATAAATAATTTAATAGAAAATAAAAACAGATAAGTGCTTTCACCACAGCTTCATCAGACCATAAAAGCTCTACCCCATTATTATTTATAACCATAGCAAAATGATCCTAGCCAATCAGAAAACAGCACCATCATCAGCATATAGTGTTTCAATTAAAAAAATAAGATAAAAATATTAGTATTCAAAAAAATGCGTAAAAAGCAATGTTCAGCTAGACATATAAAAAAAAAAATATATATATATATATATATATATATATATATATATATATATATATATATATATAACAATAACCTCACCTATAGAGAACATTTGGCTTTGGTGAATTTACAAGATGATCGAACAATAGTGATTAGACAGCTGATAAAAGCAGGTCGGTAGCTGTCATGGGCAGAACTGATTATTTTAATACCGTGAAGCAAATGTTGGGTGATAGTTCCCACTATAAGGTGATAGATGATTGTTTAGTTAGCAGAGTGATTAACCTTGATCCATATAAATATTTTTTGGTTGACAAGCCCTGATTCCTGTTATCCAGAGGCTCCCACAAATACATAAGAATGGCCACAAACCATCACTGAGGCCAATTGTAGCAGGCTGTAATTGGAGTACGGAACCCTTCTCTCTCTATGTGGAGAAGCACTTATGCCCAGTTTTGGATAGGAATGACAGGGTCCTGAGGGACTCTAAACAATTTTTGAATAACCTGTATGAGTATACTAAGGCACAACTACTAGATTTGAAGTATTACTTTGTGACAATGGATGTCCAGTCCTTATTTCATAGGCTAATAGGTGTTTTCTAGGCTAATGACCACAAGGGCCTTTTTAAGCCTAGCCATGCATCCCAAATCCCTGAGTTCTGATACCCTTGATAAGTGTAAGCAGGGTCTTGGGAGATGAAACATTTAGAAGCTAGGGCCTGGGAGATAAACCATTTGCAGGTTGCCTGTGTCCATTAGAGACATAAGTGCCAAACCAGGGATGAATTTTTGGTTTCCCATCCAATTGTCCAAGTTGCACTTGAATTGGACTAGGGAAGAACTCTGCTTCACATGGATGGGGAGCCTGTTCCATAGATGGGGTAATCCCTGGGATACATACCTATCTCTCCAGCAGGCCCTATTTATATCACAGGCAAGGTTTAAGTCTTTAGAACAGATAATTCTGGTGCTGTTTGTTTTGTGGATATGCAGGAGGTCCATCAGAGTGGGGTCTGACAATGCTCTGTATGTCAGGCATAGATCTCCCCTCAAAAACCTGTAGGAGGCAGAATACAGGGATAGGGTCTTGAGGCAGTCTGCATAGGGCATTTTACTTATGCTCTGTATTGTTTTAGTGAGGAACCTGTGTGGACATTCCAATTGTTGGATATGCCTGGTTAGGTACATACCAAATGGGGCATTGTACTCAATGCTAGGTCTGATGAATGCCAAATACAATGGAACAATGACTTCCTTGGAATTAGATGCCATACCTTTGTTTATAAATTGCGCAACATAGAATGATTTCCTCACCACTGTAGACATGTGATGGTCAAAGGCTAGATTACTATCTATGTATGTCCCTAAGTCCCTGACTTCTGGGTCATCTCTAAGGGATGTGTTGTCAATATGATGGTTAACAAGGATGGATGACTTCCCAAAGGATACTATTATGCATTTCTTGGCATTTAGTTTTAGTCCATGGCTCTGACACCAGTTGTTTGTCTGTGTCAACCCCTCCTGGAGAAGATTTGTGTCAGTATGAGATTCAATGACAGCTCCTAATTTGCAGTCATCTACAAATTTAGTCAGCCAGAGACCACTGACATTGGCCTTGACCTCTGAGAAGTAATTGCCAAAAAGGAGCGGTCCAAGGACTTATCCCTGAGGAACCCCATTTGTGACTGGCCTCTTTGTAGAAGTGGAGTCCCCAATTCTAACTTCCTGGGTCCTGTCTGTGAGCCAGCTGGCTATCCACCAGGTGACATATGGGTTTGTACCTAACCTCTTGAGTTTGTCAACAATGTCCGAGTGGGGTATTGGGTCAAATGCCTTGGCCAGGTCAAGGTAGGTAGTGTGAATGATTTTGTCCTCATCCATTGCTTTGGTGACTCTCTCAAAGAAGTCCACCAGGTTGAGTAGGCATGATCCACCCTTGATGAAATCAAACTGGGTTGGGTCCAGTGTCTGGAGGTTTACTATATCTCTACTGATCATCTCCATGATAATTCTTTCCATGGCTTTACATATAAGACTAGTGAGAATTATGGGTCTGTACTTTCCAGGGCCTGTAGATGGCCCACCTTTGTGCAGATTCCTAATAGTTTCAGTATCAATAATGTGAAAGATTACTGATTTACTCAGTGAATCATGGGATGTATGCAAATGACCCTTTAAGGACATCAGGTGTTTCAGCTACATGGCAGCTTTGAAATGTCCATGACTTTTTTCTTTTTAAGTATATACACAGACAAATTCAGGCCAATAAAATCAAACCCCACTAGCTGTGGACATGCATGTATCAGGGCTCTTATGGCATCATCAGCACAGCATAATTGGAATGTTTGTGTGTTTGATAGTTTAACAGAACTCCCCTTATACTCAATAGTACTGCCAGCAGCTGGACCTGCAGCAACAGAACTTCCCTTATACTCAGTAGTACTGCCAGCGGCTGGAGCTGCAGCAACAGAACTTCCCTTTTGCTCAGTGGTACTGTCAGCTGCTGGATCTGCAGCAGCAGAATTACCCTTATGCTCAGTAGCACTTTCAGCTGCAGGACCTGCAGCAACAGAATCCCCCTTGTGCTCAGTACTGCCAGCTGCTGGAGCTGCAGCAACAGAACTCCCCTTATACTCAGTGGTACTGTCAGCTGCTGGAACTGCAGCAACAGAACTCCCCTTATACTCAGTGGTACTGTCAGCTGCTGGAGCTGCACCAACAGAACTCCCCTTATACTCAGTAGTACTGCCAGCTGCTGGAGCTGCAGCAACAGAACTCCCCTTATACTCAGTGGTACTGTCAGCTGCTGGAGCTGCACCAACAGAACTCCCCTTATACTCAGTAGTACTGCCAGCTGCTGGACTTGCAGCAACAGAACTCCCCTTATACTTAGTGGTACTGTCAGCTGCTGGAGCTGCAGCAACAGAACTCCCCTTATACTCAATGGTACTGTCAGCTGCTGGAGCTGCAGCAACAGCATTCCCCTTATGCTCAAAAGTACTTTCAGCTGCTGGAGCTGCAGCAACAGAACTCCCCTTACACTCAGTAGTACTGCCAGCTACTCTAGCTGCAGCAACAGAACTCCCCATATGCTCAGTAGTACTGCCAGCTGCTGGAGCTGCAGCAATAGAACTCCCCTTATGCTCGGTAGTACTTCCAGCTGCTGGAGCTGCAACAATAGAACTCCCCTTATACTCAGTAGTACTTCCAGCTGCTGGAGCTGCAGACACAGAACTCCCATTATGCTCAGTGGTACTGCCAGCTGCTTGACCTGCAACAACAAAACTCCCAATATGCTCAGTAGTCCTGCCAGCTGCTGGAACTGCAGCAACAGAACTCTCCTTATACTCAGTAGTACTGCCAGTTGCTGGACCTGCAACAACAGAACTCCCAATATGCTCAGTAGTCCTGCCAGCTGCTGGAGCTGCAGCAACAGGGCTCCCCTTCTGCTCAGTAGTACTTCCAGCTGCTGGAGCTGCAACAATAGAACTCCCCTTATACTCAGTAGTACTTCCAGCTGCTGGAGCTGCAGACACAGAACTCCCCTTATGCTCAGTGGCAATGCCAGCTGCTGGACCTGCAACAAAAGAACTCCCAATATGCTCAGTAGTCCTGCCAGCTGCTGGACCTGCAGCAACAGAATTCCCCTTATGCTCAAAAGTACTTTCAGCTGCTGGAGCTGCAGCAACAGAACTCCCAATATGCTCAGTAGTCATGCCAGCTGCTGGAGCTGCAGCAACAGAACTCTCATTATACTCAGTAGTACTGCCAGCTGCTGGAGTTGCAGCAACAGAACTCCCTTTACACTCAGTAGTACTGTCAGCTGCTGGAGCTGCAGCAACAGAACTCCCCTTACGCTCAGTAGTACTGCCAGCTACTCTAGCTGCAGCAACAGAACTCCCGTTACGTTCAGTAGTACTGCCAGCTGCTGCAGCTGCAGCAACAGAATTCCCCTTATGCTCAGGAGTACTGCCAGCTGCTGGACCTGCAGCAACAAAACTCCCTTTATGCTCAGTAGTACTGCCAGATGCTGGAGCTGCAGCAACAGAACAACCCTTATGCTCAGTAGTACTGCCAGGTATTCTAGCTACAGCAACAGAACTCCCCATATGCTCAGTAGTACTGCCAGCTGCTGGAGCTGCAGCAATAGAACTCCCCTTATACTCAGTAGTACTGCCAGCTGCTGGAGCCACAGCAGCAGAACTCCCCTTATGCTCAGTAGCAATTCTAGCTGCTGGACCTGCAGCAACAGAACTCCCCTTATGCTCAGTAGTATGTTTCAGCCTTCTTATGGCATCATCAGCATAGTATAAGTGGAATGTCTGGCTAACCTTTGGAAACACAGGTTTGTCGTACCCAGCTGATATCCTAACCATTAAGGTTTCTGAAAAATATCCCAGCCAACAAACTAAAACAATGAGTAAAAAGGTCACACAGAAAAACCAATCAGTAAAAACCAAAAGAAAAATCTAGCAAGGCTAGACTTTCCACCATGTGTTTCTATAACCTCTTGTATTAGAGGCAACATGGGATATATACAAATAAACCTTAAGGACATCAGGTGTTTCAGCTATATGGCAATTCTGAATATCCATGACTTTTTTCCTTTTTAAGTCTATATAGGGAGAAATTCAGGCCAATAAAGCTAAACTCCACTAGCTGTGGACATGCATGTTTCAGCCTTCTTATGGCATCGTCAGCACAGCATAAGTGGAATGTTTGTGTGTTCGATAGATTAACAGAACTCCCCTTATGCTCAGTACTACTGCCAGCTACTGGAGCTGCAGCAACAGAACTTCCCTTATACTCAGTAGTACTGCCACCTGCTTGACCTGCAGCAACATAACTACCCATATGCTCAGTTGTACTGCCGGCTACTGGAGCTGCAGCAACAGAACTCCCCTTATGCTCAGTAGTACTGCCAGCTGCTGGACCTGCAGCAACAGAACTACCCATATGCTCAGTAGTACTGCCAGCTACTGGAGCTGCAGCAACAGAACTCCCCTTATGCTCAGTAGTACTGCCAGCTACTGGAGCTGCAGCAACAGAACTCCCCTTACGCTCAGTAGTACTGTCAGCTACTCTAGCTGCAGCAACAGAACTCCACTTATGCTCAGTAGTACTGCCAGCTACTGAAGTTGCAGCAACAGAACTACCCTTATGCTGAGTAGTACTGCCAACTTCTGGAGCTGCAGCAACAGAACTCCCCTTACACTTAGTAATACTGACAGCTACTAGAGCTGCAGCTAGCTATTCAGCCACCCTGTGGCATCTGCTAATCTGGTGCTCTATTCAACTTTAAGTTGAGGAGAAAAAAACACTTGAGAAAAAAATAAGGTCCTCTAGTGTTTACTTCAGGACAAAAAAAGCTCTTTCTACTTTTAAAACTGTTAAAACTGTAGCAAACTGCTTGCTATGTTTATAGAAAGTGGTTTGCTACACCTTAAATTACACAGACACACACACAGCACTTCAGTCCTGACTCCCAAAAGAGTAATGGCATTAATTTTCATACTATACTGCACTACTAATCAACTGCCATCTGCACCCCAACACATTGCACATGGATAGCTGTCCTCTTTGTCCCACCCTAGCTACTCCTCTGCTGGCTGCACCAAGGTGACCTGTACCTTGTGTTTTGAGCCATAAGAGAGTAACAAAAATATAGTGAACCAGAGATAAAGTGGAACCAGCGGTAAAGAAGTCCAAAATAATAATCAAAAGCAAGTTCCACAATGCTATACCACAAAACGTTTACTAAAACAAAGCTTTCAGACAAAAACTCCTTCTTCAGTGTTAGATAAAATTCGTCAGGACATCACATCCTTTGTACTTAAAATACAAAAGGACACATAACACAGCCTACCTATCATGAATCAAACTTAATAAATTAATTAAGGAAACAGTAATTGCATAGATTTCTCATCTAAAGGTCTTAAAGGAATATATCACATTTCAATAAATCAAGAACTTTTAAATTGCCAGTTGCTAAAAAGCTTAGTGGAAGGCATATTGCACTTACAAAAAACACTAAATAGACACATATAGATGAGACAGTATGTTCCTTCTCTATTCTGTAAGAAACTGCACACCATATTCGAAAAACAATTTTTTAAACAACAATTTTACAGAGTTATTATAGACCTAACGTATTCATGTGCTAGCTATGGCTACATTATAGCATCTATATGCATATCGGCCTAAATATATTACAATATATATTATCAATGTTCAAAAGTGACAATCTTTTATTTTTTATTTTATTTTACTTCTTGTTGTTTCTTCTTCAAAATGGGTTTAATTGTAACTTGTTTATTCAAACCAGGATGAGTGTCAGCATTTAAACGAATAATCCACTCATATTCCCTTGTGTCCAATCTGTTAACCATATCTCTATGTCTAATATTGGTGGCAAGGGTATCTGTTACACAAAAAGAGAAAATGTGTGTCATACCTAACTCCTGTATGTGTTGAGCTAAAGAATTTGTCACTATTTGTCTTCTTATTTCTGACGTATGTTCCACAATTCTATCTCTTAGCCTTCTTGTCAATTTGCCAACATAGAAACATGAACATTGTTGGCATAAAGCTAAGTAGATGACATTACTTGTATTACATGTAGCTGTACAATGAAATTCAAATTTCCTCCCATTACATGGATGTACAAATTCAGTCATTGTACCAACACCTTTGCCCAACGGTTCTTGGAATTCATAAATTCCAATGCCCTGGATCAACTAATCCATAGTCCCACCAGGGGCTCCAATATCCTAGACATGGTCATTACCAACATGGGAAATTGATGCTCCACACCTATGGTCACCCCCTCATTGGTCAGATCAGACCATATGCTAATCACCCTTAACATCCACATCCCACCCCCACTCCCCAGTAAGGAAACCTCCATAAAAAACTTCTCCAAAGCCAACTTCATGCTACTCAAGTCAGAAGTTACAAACTTCATGACACCCATGCAGATGGAAACTGAAAGTTTGACTGCTGAGTCCTACACTAAGGCACAAGCGCATCCACTCATGCATGAATCGTGCCATCCCAAATAGAACCAAGATGCTCTCCTCCAAAAAAAGGAAGCCAATCTGGTGGTCCCCTGCCATAAACAAAGTTTACAACAAAAGGAAGAAACTGTTACAGAAAAGAGGAAAATCCCAGGATGCAAAAAACTCCCTTACCAGGCTCAGTAAGAAGCTGAGATCCCTCATAAAATCCTCCAAAGCTAGTTACGAAAATAAAATTGACAAAGATTCTAAAGACAACCACAAGGCATTCTATAACTGTGTCAAGAATCTAAATGGCAATGCTCAGATCTGATCTGAGCTACAACAGAATGGCATTAAATATACTGATCCCAAGGATATTGCCAATATCCTGGTAGTCGATTCAGTGCTAACTTCACCCCCCTCTCACTGCCTAAATGGCCCATCTCAATACCAAAAGATTGCCAAATTCCAGTAATAAAGGCCACACAGGTAAAAAATGCACTCTCCAAAGCTAAGAATACACCATCCATGGGACCAGATGACATCCCGGGCTGTATACTACATGAACTACAAAATAAACTGGCACCTCACCTAAGTGTCATGTTTAATCTTACCCTCACCTCAGGCTTCATGTCTACTGAGTGGTGCACAGCTACAATTATCCCACTCCACAAGGGGGGATCCACCTTGGATCCCGGGAACTACCGACCCATCAGTCTGACGAGCCTGATCTGCAAGACCATAGAACATTATCATGGAACTTATAAACAAAGACATTGGCAACCTTAAAATACTGGACCCCACCCAATTTGGGTTCGTGAAGGGCCAATCTTGTCTCCTGAACCTGATTGACTTCTTCAAATCAGTCTCCAGAGCCGTGGACGAGGGTAAGGCAGTCCATACAGCCTATCTGTACCTTGCCAAGGCCTTTGACACCATTCCCCACTCTGGAATCATAGATAAACTTACTAAGCTGGGCATTAATCCCTACGTCACTCTATGGGTTGCCAACTGGCTTACTGACAGAACCCACACTGTAAAAGTAGCTGACTCCAAATCCAGCTCCAGACAAGTGACAAGTGGAGTACCTCAGGGTTCAGTCCTGGGACCTCCCTTGTTTGGCATCTACTTCTCTGAAGTACAGGTCAACACTAAGGGACTCTGGCTAACAAAGTTCGCACATGAGTGCAAACTGGGAGCCATTATTGAATCCCCAAATGATGTAGATACTCTACAAAAGGGCGTAACAGAAACAGATGCTTGGTGCCAGAGCCATGGGCTGAAGCTCAATGCCAAGAAATGTATAGTTATCCCCTTTGGGAAAAAACATGTACCCTTGAATTACCACATATAGGTGGCAGTACACTAAACACCGAAAGTGTGATAAGAGACTTAGGGACACGTGGACAGTGGTCTCACCTTCAATAACCACATTGCCACAACAGTCAGGAAATCCTTCTATGTGGCACACCTCAACACTAAGGGACTCTGGCTAACAAAGTTCGCACATGAGTGCAAACTGGGAGCCATTATTGAATCCCCAAATGATGTAGATACTCTACAAAAGGGCGTAACAGAAACAGATGCTTGGTGCCAGAGCCATGGGCTGAAGCTCAATGCCAAGAAATGTATAGTTATCCCCTTTGGGAAAAAACATGTACCCTTGAATTACCACATATAGGTGGCAGTACACTAAACACCGAAAGTGTGATAAGAGACTTAGGGACACGTGGACAGTGGTCTCACCTTCAATAACCACATTGCCACAACAGTCAGGAAATCCTTCTATGTGGCACACCTCATCACTAAGGGCTTTTCATCCAGAAAAAAGGAGGTCATTGTCCCACTGTACTCATCCCTCATTAGACCCATTATAGAATACAACGCCCCATTTGGTATGTACCTCTCAAGACATCTGCAACAACTGGAAAGGCCGCAGAAATACCTCACTAAAAGAATCACAGGCCTAAAGTAGATGCCCTATGCTGACTGCCTTAAAAACCTCCAGCTATACTCTGTCGCATATTGTCTAGTCCAAGGTGATCTCTGCTTAACATACAAGGCCATGTAAAAATCAGAGTTGTTGGACATGCTACACTTAAAGAAATCCCAATCCCTCAGAGCCACACACTCCAGAGATCTAAACCTTGTCATCACAATACACAAAACATGCTGGAGGGATAGGTTTCCTGACCCAGAGACTCCCCAGACTCTGGAATAGACCACCCATATATGTCAAGCAGAGCACCTCTTTGGCCCTCTTCAAAAGGAACCTTGATGATTGGATGGGAGAAAGGAAATTCACCCCAGGGATCATGTCAGTCGCCCTGCTAGACAGGGGTCCAGGGAAGTAAATAGTGTGGGAAGAAATAGCCAGGGAATTATTATGGCTAGGCTTGTATAGGCCCTAGGGCCGATAGCCTAGTACCAACCTATGAACCTATGAACCTATATTAGCATAGCATGCACAATTATAACATGGATAAGTACCTTTCTTATTGTACAACATAGATTCTGTTCTATTCAAATTAAAGTCTTTATAACAAACGTTTCTTGAGACTATTGCAGTTTCTATAGGTAAAGTATGGTCTATTTGGAATCCATTTACCATAACCTGGCATAGCTTTTAATATGTACCAGTTTTTTCTAATAACTTATTCTATACTTTTACTTCTCCTACTAAAGGTAATTAGGTACCTTAAATTATTATCGGACAAGGAGTGTGTAGCATAAATATCATCCCGATCAGAAAAATAGGGCTTTGCCCTTCCTTTTCTCACAGACATTATTTCATCTCTGATGACTGGATGGGTGATTTACACCAGGACTGTCATGTACAGCTTTGCTCAGTTTGGGTGGGAAGCACATTATTGCTTGAGAAGAGTGACAAGAGCTTTGAGGGTGTCTACTTAAAAGTGTATAGGACTAGACATGTTCAGTTGCCCAGCATTTTCCTATGTTCCTGTGTTTCTGCATATATCAACACTAAGCACAGAATCATTGCTGAGCATTATACAGAGTTTCCCCTACTATAAACATGTTTATAGTATAACGCAACTGCTAGTGTGTATCCCAAAACCACAAAATTGTTCAAAACGTGTGACAGCATTTACCAGCACCTGGTACAGAACATGGTAGCACAGCTGAGAAGCAGTTTGCATTGTTTACTCACAAAATTTGCTTCTCTGGTTCAATTACCACTTGGGGTGTCTCATTTATGGAGTTTACAGGTCTTTCTTGTACCTGCATAGGTTTTCTGCTTGGGACTCTGGTTTCTTCCTACATCTCACAGACATGCAGGTAGGTTGGTGTACTTGTGATAACATTTCACCTATTTGAATGAGTGCATATGTGTGTGTGTGTGCGCGCGCACGCGTGTGTGTGTGTGTGTGTGTGTGTGTGTGTGTGTGTGTGTGTGTGTGTGTGTGTGTGTGTGTGTTTATGTGTGTGTGTTTATGTTCTGATGAATTAACATTGCATCTTGGACTCTTATGTCATTGATTTGTATAAAGCAGGCATTGCACATGCATGAATGGATGAATGGCACAGAACAATGAATTCTGTATAGAACAGTGAAGCTATTTAAGTCTGAAACACAAAGCCAGGAACTTTTCACATGAAACACAGAACCACGTTGTTTTATGAAATCATATATATACCATTTTAATACTAGGCAATGAGAGGGACAGTTCTCAAAAGCATAAAATAATGTTATACATTTCAAGTACTAAATTCCAAACCATGAAGCCCTACATAATCATACACTATCAACCAATATAGGCCACAGATGCATGACATTCTAAATAATAATTTATTGTACTTTGCAGTCATGAGCAATGAGACTGAAACATCTGCAAAAACTGTATGCTATGTACCAAAACCATGCATAAAACCATGAGATCTTACATTGAACCATGGTGGGTCATGTCACAAACCATATTCAGTTTTCCTCTTCTGAGTCCAGAACCTGAAATACCATGCAGTATTGGACATAATTTTCAGTACTTGGCACAGAACTATAACATTCAGCACAATCCTATATTTGTATGCAGTACCATTCAGAACGTTCTGATGCATGGCAGAAAACCAAGAAAGTATGCATATCTTTCAGTAAAGAGCAATGTATAACACAGAATGATAAACTTCTGAAGAGTGTAGGAAAAGATATTTCTTTGCTAACAACAAAACCAAAAGCTCATACAAACATTGTAAGTGATTTTCCAGTACAGGAATGAGTGGTTTGTTTGGAAATGGCATCTTATGGCATCTTTTAGCAACAAATACAAACTTAAGATATGCTACACAATACTGCCCTCAGTTTTCTAGTGCTGGAGGCAAAACTTGAAGCTAGTACTTAACTTAACATCTTGTGGTACTGAGTAGAATCAGCCATGACATTTCATATAGCATACTACAGGTTCCTGATATAGCTGCAAAATGACGAATTTCTTATGGCACTGCGCGTTCTGAAATTGGATCCAAGCCATGGCATTATCCACATGCACACTCGCAAAACCAATACAGTTTGTGGGCTATTATATAGCATATTTCAATGCTGGCTACCGAACTAAAATATTTTGCACATTGTGTTGTAATATTAGGTACAAAACTATGTACAACCTCATGCACTGAACCACCATTCAACTTTGGGCACAAAAGTCTAACCTGTATTCAGCATTATATAGTATTTCCTAGCACTAAGCATAGGACTGAAAACACTGATGCAGTGTTATGTATTATCTTCCAGTAAAAGCTACAAAACCATGAATCTCTGCACATCATTTCACAGTGGTCTCAAAACTCAAGTACAAGTGAGTGGCATGCATTGAACAGTACGTAGGCATACTGTGTATGAAAACCTTAACATCCTACATAAAAGTGTACATTACTGGATAAAGCACTAACAAATTGTACTCTGCTTTAGTTATCAGTAATGTGATACAAAAACACACAATAGACAGAAAACTTCACAATGTGACTACGGCAGTGGAATTCTGCACTTAAGCACTTTGCATTTTCTATTGCTAACCATAAATCATGATATTTTGCTGTGCATCCTGTAGCACCTTTCAGCACCTGATATGAAAATAAGATGTGAAGTTGTGAATGTTTTTATATTGTACCAGCTGATAGAAGGTAAAGAACCAAAAATGCCTACATAGTGTTATGCAACACCTGCCAGCAGTGGGCCCAGAAATATGGACTACTGTGCCAGAGATTGTCTGCCCATACCAGGCAAAGAACCAAAACATCATACATAATGTCATTTGAAAACTATTTCTTAGCAGTTAGTTTTAAACAGTAGCATGGATACTTTAAATTTATTTCTATTAATTTGAAGACTTATGCCCTTTTATTGAGTAGATCTCATTTTTGTTTTGACTTCACTCTCACCCTGATTCTGAACTTCATTACTGATTATAGAGTTAAATCTTTATAGTAATGCTGTGTTCCTTCAGATATTTTGACAAGGTGCTTTATAAATAAAATATTGATTTGGCGTTTTCCAGCAGGAGTTCCCATTTCTGAATTTCTGTGCTATATTTCGCACAAACTATGAAATCATGAAATGCAACATAGCACTATAGCATCAATTCCAGAACATGGTTTATAAAAGTAAACCTCTGCTAAGGATAATAATATAGTTTAATATTAAGCATAAAATTAACAACTCTTATAGCAACATAAGCATACACTAATTCTACAAACAAGAGGAATATCATACAGCATTACCAACAAGTTAGAGGAAGTGTATTGCAGCAGTTTCCAGTGTAAGGTAATACAGGGATGATGAATCTCTACGTAGCATCATACTTAATTATATTTAACAATGGCTGCAGATTACTAATTTCTGAGCAGTACCGCACATTTTCAAACACAAACAAAAAATATATCAAATTCTGGTTCTTGAGATAAAACTTTCTGTCAGAGAGCAAAGGACCACCGCAGTAACATAATATGCAACATTTGAAACATGGAATTTAGGAATATAAGTATCTAGCAGTACACAATATTCTCTAGTAGTGGGCACAGAACTATGAATTTCTTCTGCATATCACCATATGCTAACCTCTTAAACAGAGCTTATAGCCCTGATCTTCTGCACTGTTTCTGGGATTTTGTATACATTTTAGTACAATTTTGATAAATGAATTAGAATTTGGACCATCTGCGAAGAATTACAGATAATTTTTCTTAACACTGGACAAAAACTTCCTTTATATCACTACAAGAGAAAATTTTAGAACTGAACGAAGATCCATGGATTACTTTAAAATTAATTTACTGAGTTTCAGAGACTATGAAGGAATCAAAGGAAGAAGAGGAAACAATGGAATGAGGGATGTGTAGACAATCATAATTTAGTCTGCATTAAAATAGTCACTGTAACATTATTATGGATATTTATGTTGCAAAGCATTTGCTTAGTAAAGCTTAGTGAAACATTTCTAAGAATACACACCAGAAATAATACAGCAATAACAGAAAGCATTATTTTTATTGAAATCCAGTCAAAGATTTATCCAAGATTTGGTGGGTACCAAGACTATCGCATTCAGTTCAGCCAAAATAGCGGTATTGAGTACATGATGTCTTCATTTGTAGGTGACTGCTGTGTTACCTGCAGCTGATAAGATGAGCTTCATGCTTGTCAAAGCAGTGTAGCCATGGTGACAGTTTTGCTGGAGGAAGTGGTCTTAACTGGATCTGAGTCACAGCTACTTCTACATGTAACAGTCAGCCAACAGTTTGTGAAGGTCGACAATAAATGCAGTGGCATTAGACTTCTATCTATACATAATGAAACCATTTCTAAGAAATACAGTTCACGTATTATACCTTCTTTTTCTCTAGATGGATAAAAAGTATGTTCTGACTGAATTTGCCTTTTCTGCTCACAGCTGTAATCTGTCAGATGCCAGTAATGAGGCATTTCTTACTGAAATGTAGAATCTTACAGAATAATCTACAATACAGTCAGTGACATGCATCGGATTTCACTTTATTAACAAACTAAAGACTTACTGCTGCTGCTGTTACTTAATGTCGTATTAATTTGTTTCAGCCACAGTATGAACATTTTGATCAACGTGCAATGGACAGCTGGAAGCATTTTTCAATAAAATATTACGACACGTGGTATTTCTTGTTTTTTTTCTGTTTTATTTATTTATTTATATTTTTATTTTTATTTTATTTATTTTTAGGTTAGCAGCTACATGAGCCAGGACTATTCTGTGAAAAAAGGCAAATGTCGTAACCCTACACAATTCTGCTGTCAATGGCTTTAGTCCAGGCAGAACAGGTAGCACTGAGAATACACAAGCTTTTGATTTTTTACGTACTTTAGCAACCCTGCACATTTTCCAGAACATAGACCTACAATACTTAATCCACAATATAAAGTGAAAACATGAAATCTTTTTGGTGCAGATGTCATTTCTATGGATTTTACTCCCATAACACAGGCTGATTCAACCTTAGAAAGAAGCTGAATGAATTGAGAATGACAAAATGCAAAGATCCTTTCCAGCAAAAAGTAAATTCTAATAACTTCATAATACTGGGGCATCAGCTTCAACTGTGAGATTCCTTGGTATCCATCTATACCCATATCTTTTGTCATGTCTATCTGTCTGAAAATAAATCTGCATATCTATCTACCTGTCTCTCTATCGATCTATCTATCTATGAAGATATCAGATATTGTTATCTGTGCTAGCATGCCTGGCTTGTAAATTATACATTATAATTATAAATGTAACTTGTGTTATAGATGCCAGCATGACTAGCTATAAAGGTGTAAATAAGTTTATGTTCTTTGATTACTACATTGGTTTATATAAAATGTTAGAATCAAACAGTGTTCTTCTGGCTGAACAAATATACATCTCTTTTAAAAAGAATTCTGAATGCAGGTTGTGCCAGTCAGCTGACATGAAGGCGATGTCATCATGTGCCAGAATTGAAAGGAATGGAATCTCCACAGCAGCTGTTTTTGTTTACTTTTCAAAAGTCTGAAATGAGAAATTCTCATAACAGCTTTCTGTGACTTTTAAAAATTATGCTATAAAAAGCAGGTTCTGAGTCAGTTCAGTTCAGTTGCATCAGTTGTTCAGTAGTTAGTGGTTGTTTCCCAGATCAGTCTTTATCACGCAGAGTTTTTCAGAGGTGTTCAGCAGAAATAATGGGATTTGTTATTCCAGTCGCCTGAACAGTGAACATATATTTTTATTTTGCTTGCAGAAGTAAGAGTATCATATTGCCTTGCTGACTTAATTAGATTAATCAGGGAAGTTAATCTTTAGACAGATAGTGATCTCCAGTTAGACAGTTAGAGTTTTTCTTCAGTCAGTGTGAAACCTGTCCTACAGTGTTATTTGTGTAATTTCCTGTGTGTGAAACTTTGTGGTTTATTGAAATCAGTTATTCAGTATATATATATATATATATATATATATATATATATATATATATATATATATATATATATATATATCCCAATCGATAAATGTATCCCTTGTTTGAAAAAGCAGCAACAACCACGAAGTAATAAATGCAAATGTCGAACTGTATCGTAGTATAATGAAACAAATACTTTAATAAAACAAAAGAGATTACGTAAGCGCTTTCACGGAACCTGTTTTCCACTTCATCAGACGTTAAATGTTCCAAACAATCCTTCCCTTTTATACAATCTATTATCTATTAATTGTTTAATTAACACATCCTTAACAATCAGTTTAAAGGTATATAGACATTTCATAAACTATACATTCCCTTAGTATATTATTATTGAACTCTATGAAATATAAACTGTATAGCATAAGTATAAAACCAATATATTGCATACAATGAACTACCTTAGTAAAATGCTCTAACATATACTAAATATAATGTAATTCACATTGCATATATAACTTTGTAACAACTCATATATACTGCTAAACAAAACACTATATCCAAACAAAAAAATGTAAATATGTACATACACCAACATATAACTTCATGCTAAAATATGTATATAATTTTTAAAATACATTCCTATAAAATGTGTAGTATGAATATGAGCCAAATATATTACATTTAACAATCCATATATTGAAATGCTCTAACATATTCTAGCTACAATATATTATAATGTAAACATATAACTATTATAACAATTCATATGTATTAAAAAGAGGCCACTGAATCCAAAGGACATGGATAGTTTATGATGAAGCGGAAAACAGGTTCTGTGAAAGCGCTTACGTAATCTCTTTTGTTTTATTAAAGTATTTGTTTCATTATACTACGATACAGTTCAACATTTGCATTTATTACTTCGTGGTTGTTGCTGCTTTTTCAAACAAGGGATACATTTATCGATTGGGATTTATTGGGACTTTGCCTTGGGGTTGTTTGTTTAATATATATATATATATATATATATATATATATATATATATATATTTTTTTTTTAAATCATTTTTATTTATTAAATATTTTACTACCTTCTATTGTGGCTGGTTATTCAGAAAGTACCTTTAGTAACCTGAGAGTGTTTATGCTTATTCTGATAACACCAGGACCACTCTAAAAAGCCTTACTGCTTGGATTGCATGCTACCTTACATATCAAGATTTATTTTACTCAGTATAATTGAACACCTTTTTTGAATGGTGTTGTGGTATTTTGAAAGAGAACATAGCAGGTAAATCTGTGCCAGTCTGTCCCAAGAGTGCTTGCATGTGTGATTATCAAATGTTTAAGAGTGAGTGTGTCAAATACCTAGAACTGGAACACAGTGCTCTGCAGTGGGTAGTGTGAAGACTCATTTGGGAATCTGGATTGAAGCAAATAGTACAGTCCCAGGTTTGGAGCCTGTTGCCAGTGCACCCATAGGGGAAATTGTGTGCTCTATACCTGCTTTCAGTGACGTTAGCTTACCGGAGACACTTGTGAGGATTGAGGCTCCTTAGTTAATGCCCTGGGTTTAAGTAAGGTGGTTGTTACATTATTTGGTGGCAGGAGTGTGGGATTTTAATTGAGTTTTTGTAGCCTGTGTGTTGTTGTCACTGAGGTGTGCACTCTCAACAACCACAAGATAAACATACAGAGTTTCATTTCACAACAGTTCTAATTATTTTTTAATCAGTTTAATCAGGGACAGCAGGCAAAGATGTCAGCAGAGGATTATAGAAAGCTGACCAGGAACCAGTAGGCCAAGGTGTGTGAAGCCAAAGGACTGGTATATGCCAAATTGACTAAGGAAGCAATGATCTCAGCCTTAGTCGCAGTTGCATAGCAGACCAAGAGCTTGGAGGATATCCAGTTTGGTGCTGGGTAAGCAGCTTTCCAAGACAAGACAGTGTACCTTTTCTTTAGAGCACTTAAACATTTATTTGGAGTAAAAAAACTTGAAACAGAAACTGAGGAAAGACAGCATCAATATGAACTATGGTATTTGGAGATGGAAGCCAAACATTTAGAGACTGAGGAGAGAGAGAAGCAGCATCAACATAAAAAGGAACTTTTGGAGATGGAAGCTGAAGAATATGAGAGGCAGTGATGTTCGGAGGCTGGAGACAGGGAGAAGCAGTGTCAGCATGAAAAGGAGCTTCTAACCCTTCAACAGGGTCATGGAGGCAATGAGGGAAAGATTGACCAAACCCCAGAAGCCATAAAGTTCAGTAAACATTTTCCTCAGTACAGGGAGGGAGATGACTTTAATAGTTTTATTTATATATTTGAGAGGGTATGCAAACACTATAATGTTGACCAAGGGCAATGGGAACGGTTCTTCACTCCCTTACTCCACGGTAGAGCTGCTAATGCAATTGCTAAATTGTCTGATAATGATTGTTTGAATTATGATCAAGTAAAATAATGTTTACTAGATTGTTTTAAATTAACTCCTGAAATGTGTAGAATAAAGTTTTGTAAACATAGACGAAAGGCAGATGCAATTGTGTGTAATTACATTGCTGATTTAAGTACTTATTTTCATAGATGGGTGAGTGGGTGTCAGATCACCATTTTTGAAGGACTGGCAGACGTTTTGCTGAGGGAACAAGCTCTCAGCACTTTGCCTGAGGACATGAGGTTCTGGTTGGCAGACAGAGAGTGTAACCTGCAAAAGAGTTGGGGAGAAAAGGGGATCGCTACTTGGCAAGGACACCACTGCATAAGAAAGGGATACTCAGTGCTGCACATGGACCTAAGGGAACCCATGGGGGGCAGTCTAAATCATTCCAACAGAGTTCACCAGTAATAGGGGAAACAAATAGTTCAAGCACATGGTCAGGATCAGGGATTAGCTGTTTCAAATATAATCAGAGGGGTCATGTAGCATACAAATGTCCATTGAAGCAAAGTGAGAAACAAAGGTGAGGGAGCCAGCAAGTGGGAGTGACAGAATGCTAGTGATACGTTGTCTGGAAACAACAGAGGTGCCAAATTATCACCAACATTTGTATCCTATCTTAGTGGATGGAAGACAGACCACTGTTAAGAGAGAGAGACAGCTTCTGATATAACCATTTAGAGGCCTTCAGTGGTTAAGGAGGAGCAGTACTTGCTTGGGCAGTCCACACCAGTCAGAGCTCTAGGAGGGACCCCATTCCAAATACACTTGGCTAGGGTTCATCTTGACAGTGGAGACGGGACCAAGCAGGTAGGTGTGTCTGAAGATATCCCTGCAGATGTCCTAATAGGGAATGATTTTGATAGTGTAGTACCTTGTGTGCATGCAGTGACATGCAGTCAAGCTTGGAGAAAGGCATGTAGGTCTTGTAGCCTAGTGGAGACCCAGACAGATCCTATGCCTGAAGGTGGGGCTGGTGATGTGGTTACTTCAGGGTGGGAGCTACCCTGTAGCAGTGAGACTGAAGATGAACCATAGTTGCTGGTAGGTACTGGTGTTCAGGGGACATGGTGACTGCAAGAATAGAGGTGAATGGTGGTATCCAGGCTGACAGTGAGTCACCGCTCACACAGGACACTGGGCTTCCTGTGGAAGGGGATCTAGGAGGGGTCACAAAAGTAGAGTTGAGACAGAAACAGCTTTCAGACCCTACCTTATGAGGTTTGAGCGAGGTAGCTAAGGAGGCACCTGATCCTCAAGAAGAAGGGGAGTCTGCATGCTGGGATGGAGAGTGGACTCCTGAAGAAGGGCTAGAAGGTGAGATAATACAGCAGTTGGCAGATCCCAGAGCCTGCTGTCTGGCACCTCTAGCCATAGCCCATGTCGATAACAACGGGGGTATTGTACAGAGAGTGGACCCCTGAGAGAGGACTAGAAGAGGAGGTAATATGGCAGTTGGTAGGGCCCAGAGTCTACCGTCTGGCACCTCTAGCCATAGCCCATGATATTTCTTTTACAGATAATGAAGGGTAACTGTATAGGGAGTGGACCCCTGTGGGAGGGCTATTAGGTGAGGTAATATAGCAGTTGGTAGAGCCCAGAGCCTACTGTCTGGCACCTCTAGCCATAGCCCATCACAGTCCTTTTGCAGGTCATATGCGCATAAAGCATACCAAGAGATGCATTATGCAAAACTTTAATTGGCCTGGGATTGCAAAAGTTGATGATGTTAACTACATGGTGAACTTAGTAGGCTGGAAGCAGGGACATGAGTTGCATCATGTTAACCTAATGAAACCTTATCATGATAGGGAGACCCTGGTGCTGATTATTCACAGTTGATGGCAGGAGGAATCTGAGGGGGATCTGGTGACTGATCTTCTCAGTGAGGCTTGGACTGACACTTCTTTGGGAGAGGTAGCAATATTTCAGGGGCTATCCCCTATTCAGATTAAAGAAATACAAGCAGTGTTACAGGAATTTGGGGGCATGTTCACAGGGAAACCTGGGTGAACTAACCTACTGCAGTACCATGTGGATATGGGACCCCAAAGGCCTATCAAGCAAGATCCTTATAAGGTACCCGAGTGAGTCAAACAGACTTTGAAGGAGAAGATAAAGGTGACGGAGCTGGGAGTAATTCAGGAGTCCAGTAGTTCTTGTGTTTCCTCAGTAGTATTGGTTCCAAAAAAAGATGGTAGTGTTAGATTCTGCAAACACTACAGAAAGTTAAACAGTTACACAGAGGCAGATGCATACCTCATGCCTAGAACAGATGAAGCCTTATCATAGGACCATAGGATCATAAGAAGTTACTAGGCTAATGGCCCTTGAGCCTTTACATGCCTAGCCAAGTTCTACCCTTATTTCCAAGATCAGCACCTATTGCCCCTGTCCAAGTGGGACACAGGTGGAACCAGTGGGATGAATTTATGGTTTCCCATCCAATCATCTAGATTGCATTTGAAGAGGGATAATGAGGTGCTCTGTTTGAAATGAAGTGGGAGTTTATTCCAAAGGTGTGTGAACCTCTGGGAGACAAATCTGTCCCACCAGCCAGTTCTATTAATGTCACATACAGGTTATGGTCTTTAGCGTGACTAACCCGTGTACCATTTGACTTACAGAGATGCAGCATTTCCAATAAAGCAGGGTCAGAGATTGCCTTGTATGCAAGGCAGAGATCGCCTCTGAGTAGTCTGTATGAAACAAAATAAAGTGACAGTGATTTCAGATGATCCACATAGAACAGACACTGAGACCTTGAATTTTCCTTGTTGGAACCTTTGTGGTCTTTCCAGTTGCTGCAGGTGCTTGGAAAGGTACATACCAAAAGGGGGCATTGTACTCAATTATTGCCCTGATGAGGGAACCATACAGGGAGGTTATAACGTCCTTTCTTCTGGAGGCAATGCCCTTGCTTATGAGATGAACCATATAGAATGCCCTTATTACCACTGTGGAGATATGGTGGTCAAAGGTAAGGTTGCTGTCAACCTGTGACCCCAGGTCTCTTACCACTAAGTGCATACTTAAGGTGTTGCTACTGATGTGGTAGTTAGCAGGAACATCATTGTTACTGAAAGGGATGATAATATATTGTTTTGCATTGAGTTTAAGGCCATGACTTTGGCACCAATCATTTATTTGTGTAAGACCCTCGTGTAGGATGTTGACATCATTTGCAGATTCTGTGACCACTCCCAGTTTGCAATCATCAGCAAACTTTGTCAGCCACAAACCATTAGTTTTTGCTTGTACTTCGGAGAAATAGATTCCAAACTGTAGAGGTCCCAGGACTGATTCCTGTGGAACACCATTGGTTACAGGTCTACTGTTGGAGGTATATTCCCCTATTTTGCCTATATGGGTTCTCTCATTGAGCCAGTTAGGGACCCATCTAATGATATAAGGGTTAATATCTAGCTGGGTGAGTTTGTCAATGATGCCTGAGTGGGGGATAGTGTCAAATGCCTTGGCTATGTCTAGGTAGGCTGTACGCACAGATTTCCCCTCATCCAGGGCCTTGGTGTCTCAAATAAGTCCACCAAGTTTAACAGGCATGATCTCCCCTTGACAAACCCAAACTGAGTAGGATCAAGTGTTTGGAGATTACTTATATCTTTGTTGATAATATCCATGATGATTCCCGCCATGGCCTTGCAGATAAGGCTAGTCAGGCTAATAGGTCTATAGTTCCCTGGGTAAGTGGAATCACCACCTTTGTGCAAGGGAATAACGGTGGCCATTTTCCATTCAGCTGAGATGAAGATGGTGCTTAGACTATGATTGAAAAAAGTACCCAATGGTGTTGCTTATTCTTGTTAGAGCCCATGTAGGACGCAGCCTGGGATGTTATCAGGTCCCATGGATGCTGTGTTTTTAGCCTTTGACAGGAAATGTATGACATGCCCTTTACAGATGCAAGTAGGGGACAGATGGTAGGGATGTCATGGGGTATGTGTGGCGTGGACAGGGGAGTGAAGCTTTTCTGGAACCTGTTGGCCAACAGGTTATCTATGTCCACAGGCTCAGGATATGTGGTATCATTAACTACCAGTTTGGCACAAATCTGGACCTTTTCTTTTAGGTTACGGCTGTAACTAAAGAATGCCTTATGGTTGTCTTTAGTTGGGGAAGCTAATTTGGATTCATAGTTTGCTTTGGAGGACTTCACAGGAAGTCTTATTCACTTGTTTAAGCTGAAAAGGGAGGATTTCTAATGTAGGGCTTGCTCCTTCTTACTCTTAGATCGCAATTTCTTCCTCTTATTGTAAGGCCTGCTTATGGCAGTTGTCCACCAGGCAGGTTTGCTCTTCCTTGAGGAACTTATTTTGGTCTATCAGGTATGGCCGAATCAATGCAGTTATACAGGTATTTGTACAAAGCATTGCTGTAGAACTCAGCATAGCTGCCAGTTTCATCTTGGGGGAGGTGCAGTGAAGCTATTCTGTAAGAGGTTATATCTGCTTTGGAGAAGTTTTTTAGTTTGGTTGTTGCTGGGGGGGGGGGGGTTAGGTGTGATAGTTATTTCAAATGAGATAGATTTGTGGTCATATCTCACCAGGGAAGACCTCACAGTGAGGGTGCTACAGTGGTCCCCCTTACTGGTAAGCATCAGATCCGGGATGTTGGCACCCTTTGTGGGAGTGTCAACCAGCTGGTCCAGGGCACTGGAGTTTAACAAAGTCGAGGAACCTTTGGGCAAGTGAATTTGAGCACAAGTAATTTACCCAATCAATGGATAGGTAGTTAAATTCACCCAAAACCATGGTGTTCAGATGTATCTTGATAGACTCAAGTAGATCCAAATAGGCTGAGTGGGTGTCCTGATTCATGGTGGGGGTCCTGTAGCTGGCAATGATTTGAATAGGTGTCCTTCCAACAGTTAATTGCACCTGAAGTATCTCCAGGGAATCATACTGTTTAACCAATCTGGAGGTGTATTTATCTTTAATGAATATTGATACACCGCCTCCTTTAGTTTTCACCCCTACAGTTTGTGGTTTGAACGTGTGGAAGGAGGTGTAACCTGGTATGGCTGGGGTGCTCTCCACAGTCTTGAACTAGGACTCCATGACTGCATAAATGTCTGCCTCTTCCAAGGTGAGGACTTCTTCCATTGAATGCAGTTTCATGCTCAGACTCATAGCATTTAGCAGCATAACCTTGAGGTTGTTTTTAGATGGAGCTTTTACTTCGGGAATTTTGTCTTTGACACACTGCCAAAAAAGGCACTATGGGGGTGACAAGAGCCTTAGCCAGAAGCCGAAACCCCAGGGGTGACAGATGAAAACCATCTCTGACAAAGCATCAAGGTCTGTCAATATTGTCATTGCAGTCTGAGAGATAGTGGATCTCCTTAAAATGACACCAGAAACTAAGTCAATTATTGAAATCACTCATTTTCTGGAGAAAAGCTCCGGCAATGAAAACTAAAAATACAATGAATAATAACAGTAACAATAATAAAAGTTACATTGCAAGAATGTGCATTTGTATACATAACAACAGGCATTATATGCTATAGAAAGGAAAATATAAGTACATAGCATATGTACATTCATGTAGTATAAGAAGAAAACAAAAATTAAATAACCCATAAAATTAAAAAAAAGTAGAAGAGGATGAGTCCTATGGTGGAAGTGAAGCACTGGACTGCAGTGGCGGCTGGTGACTTCAAATCAAAGGGGGGCTGCAATTGACAGCTGAATGGGTGGGGTCAAGGGGAAGGGGTATGGCCAACCAGAAAGGGGAGGAGCTATGCTCAAAACCACAAAAACTAACTTTAATTAAATACACTCCCCTGGGTGGCATGGCAAACCATCATTATGCGAGTCCAATCAAGACAAAAATAAGTGTAGAAGAATAAAAATATTTCAATGCATTGGCTGCATGACAGCTTACTTAATATCTAGATGGAAACAAAAGGTTGTGAGGCATGAAAAAATAAATTACTTTTTAAATACATTACTGGAATGCCAGTCAAAATCAAGTAGAAGCAAAACCAGAAGCACTCAACTCAAACCACTTCTCCTTGCACTGCAGTTCTAATTATAATTTATATTCAGCTTTATTAAAGTGCCAAGTAACATGCTGAAAGTAGAAATCTCTGTGATGCCCCCATTTGTAAAAATGTTTCTTATCCAAAAAAGACCTGCTGCCTGACAACTATCTACTTGTTTCATGGGGAAAACATGTAAGTAAAAAATGAAAAGCAAACAAGAAATAAGCTCAAGATACATTGCTTAAAGGATTACTGTACAGGTTATGGACCACACATGATTGGCATTCTGTTTAGTTTACGGGTAAAGTCTGTAGAGATGACTGGAAGTCTCCAACAAGTGTAATGAGCTTTTTAAAATAATGGAATCCTGTCCTTTAATACCCAAGGCTTATACATTATCTAGTCAAGTATTCTCTGCATGACAACAACAGAAAGGCTTTCAATGTTGGCAATTCTTTAACAGTATGCTTATTAAAGCTTACTTGCATCTTATGATCTCAGACAAGCTTACATTATGGTCATTAAAGCATTGCTACTTAAACACAGAGCAACAGGCACTTTGCGTAATAAGCATAAATCAACAGTACAAAAATATGACAGAAACCAGACCTTTCTGCAAAATCAAGGACAGATGAAAAGCCACTGTAGTACTTGTGTCTACCTTGGATTGGGGGGGAGGAGGGGGAGACACACTGCACATTTACACTGCATAACTACTCCTTGCCTTGCTTGGACACATCCAGAGTCAGTACATGGTGGAGTGGGGTGCAACAAGTATGTCACAATTTGAAATGTCACTGGCTGACTGTGATGGCCCTGACACATGTGTCATACCTCTCAACCTCAGAGCAAGAAATCTGGACAAAGCCATACACAGAAGTGGGACAAATGCCCACAAATAAGGACAATTTTTAAATACTGCTCTAATAAACTTAGAAAGATAATAGAATAGGTCTTGCATTAGTATGACTTTTCTGAAGGGTATAAAATCTGAAACTCAAATGTCTGCCATTATCTTCTAACTTCCGTCTTTAGTGATTTGTCACTAATTTGCCAAAAAACACAATTTTATGAAAAATGGACCAAATGTGATGCAAAAATATAAAATAGCCACACAATACAGTTGGGAACCTGTCAAAGAAGGGACACTTTAATATTAGTACTGCTAACTTGAGCAGCTGACAAAATAAAAGAATCTACATGCATTTCAAGTAATCTATAACTTTGATTATTACAGTTATTTCTTAATTGTAAACCCTCCATGTTTTCTTCCAAAATTGCTATTTTGCGGAGGGATTATTAAAGAGCAACA
Organism: Protopterus annectens; assembly: GCF_019279795.1. Lineage (NCBI taxonomy): Eukaryota > Metazoa > Chordata > Ceratodontiformes > Protopteridae > Protopterus > Protopterus annectens. Next base: position 1,485,388,080 of record NC_056739.1, read on the forward strand.
TTTTAAGCCAAAATCGGAGGCAGTTGAGAGGTTGGCTATGCCTAATTCTATAAAGCAATTTATTTGCATGTACCTCTCAACCTGTTAATGCAGTAAATCTGAACAAGGCCAAATATACTGGGGGAACATATAAACAGTACTAAAAATTGCTCTTGTATAAATTGAGACAGTTGATAGAATAACAGTTCTTACATTAGCATGCATTTTTCTGAAGGTTATGAAGTCTGAAACTCAGTGTATCATTATTTAGTGACTTAATTTCTAAATGATTTGCCAGAAAACTACAAATTTTATGAAGAACAAACCAAAAATAAGAAGCAAAAATCTATTCATTCTTTGAAAATCTGGACAGTTGGGAGGTATAGTTCAGCTGGGCCTGTCTGAGTTTGCTGCCCTTCCCCCCCTGACAAAATCACGGTTGAAGAGCCTCTGCAGCCATTCCTATGAACCATTACTTGGCTATTTCACTCCATTTACCATAAACACTAATGTGCATACTGCTTTACTTGCATGATGAGTTGGACTTCATTTGAAAGTTTTATTTTGTATTTTACAGCACAAACACTAAGTCATCTACTAAACAAAGCAATGCAGTCTCACAATGAAAACTTAGCATTAAAACTTCTCTGCTCTTGAAACTCACATTCATTGAAACAGCATTGAAACCCACATTCAAAGAAAATACATTTTGCCAGTGGCAGATAAAGATTAATTTTGGGCTGTTTTCAAATCATAGGCCCCTTGCATATGAAACATACATGTGCTCTTTGATACACCTTCCTCATTGTACTAAATTATATTCCTTGTACAATATATTACAGTTGTTAGAGGCGTTTTAAATTTGTTTTGAACATTTTTCCAGTAAACAATGAAACAAAATGCATGCACCCATAATGACAAAACTGCCCAGTTCAGAACATTTATCATAAAAGTCTACTCAGACTTCCACAGTCCACCATTATCAGTAAATATGCACAATTCTACAGTCCACCATTATCAGTAAATATGCACAATTCTACAGTCCATTATCAGTAAATATGCACAATTCTACAGTCCATTATCAGTAAATATGCACTATTCTACAGTCCATTATCAGTAAATATGCACTATCTCTGAAGAAGTAAAAGTCATCTAAATAATTCCACATTAAAGAAATCTGTAACTAATGAAGAGGTTGCTGCTAGCAAACACCTTTATATTTCATGGTTTCATCGAAAAATAAAGTGCCTGTTCCCCCTCAGGAATAAATTGCCTATATTACATTAAAAAAATGATAAGCTAGTAATATTGCAAGAGGAAATGGATGGCAAACGGATAATGAGCTCATAGTTAGTATCTTCACCAAGGAGAACATTCTCAGTACAGCAGCATCCACCCCTTGTGGGAGTAGAACCCACAGCCTTCTGCATCAAAGACAAGTACACAACTTGTTGAGCTATTAACAAGGCAAACCAACTTCACTTAAGCAGCACTAAACTTCTGTTCGCCTGCAGCTCTCAGCTCCTTGTAAAATCTACTCAATACTCAACTTTGCAGCACAGGAAAACTGGAAAAAGCCAAAATGTATTGGGGGGGGGGTCAAAAGCCCAAAAACCAGGGACACAAACATTGCTTGTATAATCTTGGAAAATTGCTAGAACCATACATTTTACTGCCAAGCTCCCTATGCAAAACAGAGCAACATACCACTACGGCAAATCAGCTGCTTTGTAATAGAGGAAGACAAACTTAAATGGCTATCATTTAGTGAATTCAGTTCTCACCATAGCTGTCAACATCTTAGTACAAAACACCTGGACAAACCCAGTAATGAGGGAATACAGCCCTCAAACATTCAGTGAATTCAGTTCTTGCCATAGCTGTCAACCTTAGCATAAAAGACCTGGACGAAGCCAATAATGAGGGAATGCAGTCCCAAAAATAGGGACAAATTTCAAATATTCATCTTATAAACTTAGAAAATTGCTAGAATAAAAGGTTGTGTTACTATGTATTTTCTGAAGAACATGAAGTCTGAAATTCAAATGCCTGTCAATTTTACTGCTGACAGAATAAAAACAATTTTCAGCACAGACCCAGGGAGAAATACTGCAGACACGTCTTTGTAAAATGACAGGGCACCAGAGCAAATCCACACAAACACAGGGAGGAGATGCAGACTCCACACAGAAGGCACCCCAGCCAAGAATCAAACCAGAAAACCTATAGCTGTGAGGCAACAATACTACCACTGCACCATCAAATATGCAAAGTCTTAAACATTCAGAAACCTGAAGTCTGAAATTCAAATGCCTGTCAATTTTATTTAACATTTGTTAATCAGGACAGTCTGACTTGGAACAAAAAAAAATTTCAGCAGAGGCCCAGGAAGAAATAATGCAGACATGTCTTTGTAACATGAGAGGACACAAAAGCAAACCCACACAAACACAGGGAGAAGATAAAGACCCCACAAAGAAGGCACCCCAGCCAAGAAGCAAACTTAAGAACCTGCAGCTGTGAGGCAACAGTGCTACAACTGCCCCATCAAATATCAAGCATTACAGCAATTACAAACCACAGATATTATGAGGAACAGATCAGATCAAACATGAGGCAAAAATCTGCAGTTTTTTTTTCACAAATGGTGGTGGGTAGGGAATTAAGGTCTTTAAAACCTGCATAAAAGGTACAGGATTCAAGCCTGAGGTATTCCCTACCACACACAAACACCTGTAGTAGCAAACCACAAAAACTAAATATACTGCATTGGGTGCCAAACAGTTGTCATGAGAGTCCAATCAAGACAAAATGAAGTGTAGAAGAATAAAAATATTTCAATGCATTGGCTGCATGACAGCTTAATATCTAGATGGAAACAAAAAAGGTTGTGAGGCATGAAGAAATAAATTACTTTTTTTAAATACATTAATGGAATGCCAGTCAAAATCAAGTATAAGAAAAACAAGCAGCACTCAACTCAAACCACTTCTTGCACTGCAGTTCTAATTATAATTTATATTCAGCTTTATTAAAGTAACATGCTGAAAGTAGAAATCTCTGATGCCCCCACTTGTAAAAATGTTCCTTATCCAAAAAAAGACCTGCTGCCTAACAACTACTTGTTTCATGGGGAAAACATGATCAAAGTAAAAAATGAAAAGCAAGCAAGAAATAAGCTCAAGATACATTGCTTAAAAGGATTACTGTACAAGTTATAGACCACACGATTGGCATTCGGTTTATGGTTAAAGCCTGCAGAGATGACTGTAAGTCTCCAAGTGTAATGAGACTCTTAAAATAATGTAATTCTGTCCTTTATTACAAATACCGGCATATGCATTTCAATACCCAAGGCTTATACATTATCTAGTTAAGTATTCTCTACATGGCAACAGAAAGGCTTTCAATGTTGGCAATTCTTTAACAGTATGCTGATTAAAGCTTACTTGCATCTTGCAATCTCAGCCAAGCTTACCTGATGGTCATTAAAGTATTGCTACTTAAACACAGAGCAACATGCACTTTGAGTAATAAGCATAAATCAACAGTACAAAAAATATGACAGAAACCAGACCATTCTGCAAAAATCAAGGACAGATGAAAAGCCACTCTAGTACTTGTGTCTACCTTGGATGGGTGGGATTCTCTGCACATTTACACTGCATAACTACTCCTTGCCTTGCTTCGACACATCCAGAGTCACTACATGGGGGGGTGGGGTGTAACAAGTATGTCGCGGTTTGAAATGTCTCTGGCTGACTTGTGATGGCCCTGACACATTTGTTATACCTCTCAACCTCAGAGCAAGAAATCTGGACAAAGCCATACAAAGAAATGGGACAAAGGCCCAAAAATAAGGACAATTTTTAAAATATCGCTCTTATAACCTTAGAAGTATGAATTTTCTGAATGGTATAAAATCTGAAACTCAAATGTCTGTCATTATTTTCTAACTTCAGTCTTTAATTATTTGTCACTAATTTGCCAAAAAAACACAATTTTATGAAAAATGGACCAAAAAATGTGATGTAAAAATATAAAATAGCAACACAATACAGCTGGGAACCTATCAAAGAAGGGACACTTTAATATTAGTACTGCTAACTTGAGCAGATGACAAAATAAAATAATCTACATGCATTTCTGAAATAAAAGTAATCTGATTATTACAGTTATTTCTTAATTATAAACCCTCCATGTTTTCTTCCAAAATTGCTATTTTGTGGAGGGATCATTAGGGGAAGAGCAACATTTTGAGTCAAAATCAGGGACAGTTCAGAGGTTTGGCTATGCCTAATTCTATAAAGCAATTTATTTGCATGTACCTCTCAACCTGTTAATGCAATAAATCTGGACAAGGCCAGATATATTGGGGGAACATATAAACAGTACTAAAAATTGCTCTTGTATAAACTGGGACATAAATCTGGACAAGGCCAAATATATTGGGGGAACATATAAACAGTACTAAAAAATGCTCTTCTATAAACTGGGACAGTTAATAGAACAGGTCTTACTTTAGCATGCATTTTTCTGAAGGTTATGAAGTCTGAAACTAGGTGTGTCATTATTTAGTGACTTAATTCCTAGATGATTTGCCAGAAAACCACAAATTTTTATGAGGAACAAATCAAAAATAAGAAGCAAAACATCTATTCATTCTTTGAAAATCTGGACAGTTGGGAGGTATGGTTCAGCTGGGGCTGTCTAAGTTTGCTGCCCTTCCCCCTCACAAAACCCTGGTCGAATGGAGCCTCCCTGCAGCCATTCCAATGATCCATTAATTTCACTCCATTTACCATAAACACTAATGTGCATACTGATTTACTTCTATGATAATTTGAACTTCATTTGAAAGTTTTATTTTTGCATTTTACAGCACAAACACTAAGACATAACAAACTTGGCATTAAACCTTCTCTGCCCTTGAAACTCACATTCACTGAAACAACATTAAAATCCACATTCAAAGAAAATACATTTTACTCGTGGCAGATAAAAATTAATTCTGGGCTGTTTTCAAATCATAGGCCCCTTGCATATGAAACATACATGTGCTCTTTGATACACCTTCCTATTGCTTTGAACATTTTTCCAGTAAACAATGAAACAAAACTGTCCAATTCAGAACATTTCCATCATAAAAGTCTACTCAAACTTCTACAGTCCACTATTATCAGTAAATATGCACAATTCTAAAGTCCACCATTATCAGTAAATATGCACAATCTCTGAAGTAGTAAAAAAGTCATCTAAATAATTCCACGTTAAATAAATCTGTAATGAAGAGGTTGGTGCTAGCAATCACCTTTACATTTCATGGTTTCATCGAACAATAAAGTGTCTGATGCCCCTGTGGAATAAATTGCCTAAATTACATTAAAAATAAGCTAGTAATATTGCAATAGGAAATGGATGGCAAACTGATAACAGGCTCATAATTAGTATCTTAACTTTCAGCATTCACCCCTTATGGGAGTAGAACCAACAACCTTCTGCGTCAAAAGCAAGCACACAGCCTGTTGTGCTATTAGCATTAAACTTCTCTTCCCCTGCAGCTCTCAGTTCCTTGTAAAATCTGCTCAATACTCAACTGCATCTCAACTTCGCAGCACAAGAAGTCTGGAAAAAGCAAAAATTATTGGGGTGGGTCAAAAGGGCAAAAACCAGGGACACATTAAACATTGCTTGTATAATCTTGGAAAGCTGCTAGAATAAAATGCTGTGTTACCACGGTACCACCATACATTTTACTGCCAAAGTCCCTGTGCAAAAAAGAGTCAGAACATACCACTATGCCAAATCACCTGCTTTGTGAAAGAAAAATGCTGTGTTACCATCGTACATTTTACAGACAAGGTCCCTGTGCAAAACAGACAAGGGCAACATACCACTACACCAAATCAGCTGTTTTGTGAACGAGAGGAAGACTGAAACTTAAATGGCTATCATTTAATTAATTCAGTTCTCACCATAGCTGTCAACCCCTTAGCACAAAACACCTAGACAAACCCAGTAATGAGGGAATACAGCCCTCAAACATATTCAGTGAATTCAGTTCTTGCCATAGCTGTCAACCTTAGAACAAAAAACTTGGACAAAGCCACTAACAGGGTATTACAGTCCCAAAAATAAGGAAAAATTTCAAATAGTCATCTTATAAACATAAAAAATTGCTATAATAAAAGGTTGTGTTACTATATATTTATTACTAGAATAAAAAGTTGTTTTACTATGTATTTTCTGAAGACTATGAAGTCTGAAATTCAAATGCCTGTCAATTTTACTTCTGATGGAACAAAAACAATTTTCAGCAGAGGCCCAGGGAGAAATACTGTAGACACGTCTTTGTAAAATGGCAAGATACCAGAGCAAATCCACACAAACACAGAGATAAGATGGAGACTCCACAAAGAAGGCACCACAGCCAAGAATCAAACCACAAATCCTGTAGCTCTGAGGCAACAATACTGCCATTGCACCATCAAATATGTAAGAAATTAAACATTCAGAAACCTGAAGTCTGAAATTCAAATGCCTGTCAATTTTATTTAACATTTGTTAATCAGGACAGTCTGACTTGGAACAAAAAAACAATTTTCAGCAGAGGCCCAGGAAGAAATAATGCAAACATGTCTTCGTAACATGGGAGGACACAAAAGCAAACCCACACAAACACAGGGAGAAGATGCAGACCCCACAAAGAAGGAACCCCAGCCAAGAATCAAACCTAAGAACCTGCAGCTGTGAGGCAACAATGCTACTACTACACCATCAAATATCAAGCAAACAGACCCCACAAAGAAGGAACCCCCAACACTGCTACTACTACACCATCAAATATCAAGCAAACGACCCAGCAAAGAAGGAACCCCATCCAAGAATCAAACCTGAGAACCTGCAGCTGTGAGGCAACAATGCTACTACTACACCATCAAACATCAAGCATTGCAACATTTACAAACCACAGATATTATGAGGAACAGATCAGATCAGGCAAAAATCTGCAATTTTTTTACAAATGGTGGTGGGTAGGGAACTCAAGTCTTTAACACCTGGGTACAGGGTTCAAGCCTGAGGTATTCCCTACCACACCACCATGAGCACCTGGGGCATTTTCACACACACACACACACACACACACACACACACACACACACACACACACACACACACACACACACACACACACACACACACACACACACACCAGTCCATTCAAATAGGCATTCATTCACACACTTCCCTACCATTCTAAACAATAAACACACACCAGTCCATTCAAATAGGCATTCATTCACACACTTCCCTACCATTCTAAACAATAAACACACACCAGTCCATTCAAATAGGCATTCATTCACACACTTCCCTACCATTCTAAACAATAAACACACACCAGTCCATTCAAATAGGCATTCATTCACACACTTCCTTACCATTCTAAACAATAAACACACACCAGTCCATTCAAATAGGCATTCATTCACACACTTCCCTACCATTCTAAACAATAAACACACACCAGTCCATTCAAATAGGCATTCATTCACACACTTCCCTACCATTCTAAACAATAAACACACACCAGTCCATTCAAATAGGCATACATTCATTCACACACTTCCCTACCATTCTAAACAATAATTAACACACTTACCTGTCCTTGCTGCCCATTCTCCATAACGTAATCCAAATGCCCGCGCAATAATCCACAGTCCCGCGAGATTCCCGCGATCCAAACCCTAATCCACAGTCCCGACGAGAGAGACTGACTGCTGCTGTTGCAGTCCGGCCCCGACATGTTTTCCCAGCGAGTCTGTGCACTTTAAAAGTGCACAGACGTCTCCTATGTTTCCCTACCTGGACTGCCGGACTGCCTGGAGCATGCGCAGTAGACTCACAGTAGTCTGGACTACTGTGCATGCGTGAAGTCCGCGAATTTTTAAAAATTTTTTTTTCTTTTTTTTTTTTTGTTGAGGGGGCTGCAGTCCGGCAGTCCAATAGCACGGGCCACCCCTGAGGACTCAACAATTAATAACTAGGGCTAAAATAGTTGAGAAGAAGAAAAGGATGAAAATAAATTGAAGGGTTGAAAATTAGAGGGGTGAGGAAAAAAGGAAAGGTTAAAGGGTGTTAAGTGAGTGAAAGAAAGGAGGGTAGGAGAGGAGAGACAGGAGATGAGATGAAAAGGTACGTCAGGCAGAGAAGGAAGAGGTTTGAGTATAGTTTTACCCAGAGGGAAAAGCAGAGGGATTAAGGGACTAATATATATGTAAGTACTATTAAAGTAAGTTATATTAAAAGTTATAGTTGAAAAAATGGTTGCAATAGGTATGTGTTAGTTTGGGAGGTGAGAGGTACAGGAGGGAGAGTTAGCAAGGTAGTTCCTCAGCTCTGTTTAAAAAAGAAATGAGGACTGAATAGAACTTATGTTGATTGGACGTTTGTTCTAGGTTTGAGATACTGAGCATTTATAAAGTAGCCTGCCTATTGTTTTGTTAGGTCTGTAGGTGTAAAGTAGGAGATAGTCAGCACTACAGAGGGGTCGTGGAGGTTTGTATAGGAATAGGAGGGAGGTCAGAGAGGGACAATTGGCTGGTTTGAGTAGTAGAGAATGTGTCTTCAGTAGCTGAGAGTCTTGGGGTAGCTGAGGGAATTCAAGCCACTGCAATTGGTTAAGGGCAAGGCAATGATAGGATTTGTAATGGAACTTACAAGCAAATCTGACTGTCTGGTTGTAGGTTTGCGCAAGTTTGGTTAGTAGGTTTGCCTGGAGGTGGGTAAATATGGGGGAGGCATAGAGTAGGCAGGGGAACTAGTGAAGTTTCTGCAGTTGTGGATAAGAATTTTTTATTTCTGTACAGTAAGGCGAGTTTTTGATTGGTCTTTTTGATGGATTGTTGGATATAGTGGTCATATTTCAGTTGGTCGTCGATTGTGATCCTTAGAAGCTTGGTATGGGAGTCTACATGAATAATGGTGTTATCTAAGGAAGAGAGACAGAAGGAGGTTTTAAGTCTGAACATAGATGTTGGATGAAACAGAAGCAGCTTCGTTTTTTTTTGGATTAAGAATGAGTTGGTTATTGATTAACCTGTGCTCAATGGGGTTGGAAGAAGTCTGGGTAAGAGAGCAGAGGTCAGTAGGGTTGCCAGAGAGGGTAATAAGAGTAGAGTCATCGGTGTACTGGATTAATGAAGAGGTGCAGCAGGCAGAGCAGAGATTGTTAGTAAAGATATTAAAGAGGAGGGGACCTAGAATAGATCCTTGGGGTACATCTGATTGGATAGGTAGGAAAGGAGAGTAGAAGTTCTGCCATATAACAGATTGTTGTCTATTGTTAAGATAATTAGAGAACCAGAGAGTGGCAGATGCAGAGAGGTTAAGTTCAGTTAGTTTCGTAAGAAGCTTAGGATGGGAGATGGTGTCAAATGCCTTAGAACGGTCAAAGAATAGGCATGAGACTAGTTTATTGTTATCTCTTGCCTCTGCTATAGTCTGGGTGAATGATAGAAGGGCTGTGGAAGTCCTGTGGTGGGGTCTAAATCCATGTTGAGAGGGGGTGAGAAGATTTTCCTGGAGCAGATACTGAAGAAGTTGTTGATGAATGCATTTCTCTAATAATTTTGAGAAAGGGGAGAGGATGGCTATAGGTCAGAAATTGGAGGGGTTGGTGGAGTTACCTCCTTTATGAAGTGGAATTGTGTAAAAGGATTTCCAAATTTCAGGGACTGAGGATTCTTTAATACAATGATTGATCAAGATAGAGATGGGATAAGCTATAGTGTTGGCTGCGAGTCTGAAAAATTGTGGGGGGGTACGTTGCCGAAGGAGGGAGAGCAAGGTTTAAGTTTCTGCAGCAGGAATTTTATATAAGCAGTGAAAACAAGTTTCAAGGAGAAGGATGAGTGGAGGCAGGAAGTGGAGGGGTGGAGGGTTGTGATTTGTTGTTATCAGGAGGAGTTAGCTTGCGGATAGAGTCTATGAAGTAGTTGTTTAGTAGGGTGGCAGTTTCAAGAGGTGAGTTATTGGGGAAGGGGTTAGGGGTAGAAGGTTTCCTTGGTTGAAGAATATTGTTCATAGTGTGCCAAAAAGTTTTTGGGTTAGAGGTGTGAGTAGATCGAGCTTCTTGATAGAATTTCTTTTTGTCTTGGATAATAAGTTTCTTTGCAAGGTTTCTTAGTTCCTTGAATTTTTGGAGAGGAGAAGATTTTGATTTTGTCCATTGCTTCCAGGTAGTGTCCCTAAATTTTGTGGTGGAAAGGGTGTCTTTGGAGAGCCAGGGTGTGGGATTTGATTAGATCCTAATTTTTCTGATGGGAGCTAGGGTATTTAATATGTTTAGGAAAATGTTGTTAAATTCAAGGAAAGCATCATTTAGAGGAAGTGTAAACAGGTAAGACCAATTAATAACTGAGAGTTGGTTGCTGAAGGTTTCTGAGTTGAAGTTGAAGGGCTGCTGTCACTCGGTCTGTACTTAGAAGGCATGCTTGGCTTAAGGAAAAAAACTTGGCAGATCATGTAAAAGCTAAATTACTGGACACTCCCTTAAACCAAGACCACCTTTTTGGCAACAAAGCAGAAGAAGTCCTCAAAAGGATGGAGGAAAAAGCTAAATCTATGCAAACTGTTAAAGATTTCCTACAAGTACAGCTTCCCAGATTCAGTAGGTATTGGCCTTCTAAGAACTGGTCCTTTCCAGTCCCTTCTAGGACTTTTCAGTCCAAACCCAGGAACAGCAGACCACCTAGGCTACAGTCTCAGGCTTCGCACAAACCTAAGCAGTGGAGGGCTCCCACTTCCAAAGCAGGGAGTAGTAAGCCACCCCCTATGGATAAATGGCACAATGACTTAACCTAAACCCTTCCAAGCCCTGCTCTACTACCTGCTCCCTTAGGAGGAAAGTTCACCCTGCATGCAAAAAACTGGAAACTCGTTACCCAGGACAATTGTATTTTGAACATAGTTTCCCAAGGATACAGATTCCACTTCCACACCCTAGCAACACCAAATGGTTGGCCAGACCTACCCCTAAATCAATGGGTGGAGGCCCAACAGCAGGTTCTCTCTCTCCTCAATATCAGGGCTATTCAGCCTGTAACAGCAGAACAAAGGGGACAAGGCTTTTATTCAAGACTTTTTCTGGTACCCAGAAAAGACAACTCCTGGCGTCCTATCCTGGACCTCTCTATTTTCAACTCCTTTCTGGTAGTTCCAAAATTCAAAATTATAATTCTGCAACAGCTTCTTCCCATGCTAGCCAAGGATGCCTGGCTGGCAACCCTAGACTTAAAGGAAGCTTACTTGCACATCCCAATAAGGAAATCTTGCAGGAAATACCTACGCTTCAGGGCAGGCTACATGCACTATCAGTTCTCTGCTCTTCCCTTTGGCTTATTTACTGTGCCCAGGGTATTCACAAAGTGCCTAGCTCCAGCCATTGCATTTTGCAGGTAGAGAAATATTCAAATTTACCCATATTTGGACGATTGCCTGATTCAGGCAGAAAGTCAGGACTTGCTATTACAACACCTGGCATTCATAAAGAAACTTCTAACCTCACTGGGGTACACCATCAACAAAAAGAAATCTCACCTAATACCCTGCCAACAGATTGTATGCCTGGGAGCAAGCTTGAACACAACTTCCCAGATGGCATTCCTCACTCTGGAGAAACAAGTTTATTTGACAACCTTCTTCAAACTATTGGCCACAAAACCCAGCTATCTGCAAGGAAAATATTGCAAGCCCTGGGGTTCATGGCCTCTTGCATTTTACTAATTCCATATGCAAGACTGCATATGAGGAAACTCCAATGGTATCTAAAAAGCCTATGGTGTCAACATTCTCAGGACGTGGAAACAATGATTTCCATCATTCCTTGTGTGAAGGTAGAGTTCCTTTGTTGGGCAGAGGCCTGCTGCTACAACAAGGGACTCCCTTTCACTCTACCCCCTGCCACCCAAACCCTAACAACAGATGTATCAGACTATGCATGGGGGGGCTCACATGGCAGGGCAGGGCAGTGCATTCAGGGCAAATGGATCCCGAGACAGATGCACCTGCATATCAATCAAAAAGTAATGTTAGCTATACAGAATGCTCTGATAGCCTTCAAAGACTGTATTCTTCCAGGACAAATGTTAGTAAAGGCAGACAACACCACAGTTATGTGGTACATAAACAAGCAGGGGGGAACCCACTCATACCCTCTCTGCAGACTAGCCATGGCTCTGTGGAACACAGCCTTGAGCTACCAAGTACACCTGTAAGCTCAATTCCTGCCAGGCATACTAAATTCAATGGCAGACGACTTAAGCAGAAATCTCATGGACCCACACAAATGGAGACTAGATGCCAAAATATTCAACCTCTTGAGGAACAAATGGGTGACTCCAGAGATAGACCTGTTTGCCTCCCCTCAGAACTACCAATTGAACAAATTCTGCATAAGAACTCCCCACAGCCAAGCTTGGAAAGTTGATGCCCTGTCCTTTACCCGGGAAAGCCTCTCAGTGTATGCCTTTCCCCCTCTGCCTCTTCTCTCAAAGGTTTTACTAAATATCAAACAGGAGAAGCCAAGGACAATATTGACTGCACCAGACTGGCCATGCCAGCACTGGTACCCCCTCTTGCGCAGTATGGCACTGCTACAACCATGGCACCTGCCTCAGACCCCTTCCCTGCTGCCCCAGCAGGTGGACCAGATTCTGCACCCTCAGCATCAAATCCTGAACCTTGCAGCTTGACTAATTCCTTGAGCTCTCCCTTAGCATCCCTCAGTAAGCAGGTACTGGATGTCATTCTGGAGGCAAGGAGGCCAAGTACTAGAAAATCCTATGCTGAAAAGTGGAAAAAATACTGTTCTTGGAGCCTGGATCAGGGGATGGGCACAACGGTGCCCAGCTTACCTCAGATTCTACAGTACTTAACAGAAATGCTCACAGGGGCCTATCCTTCTCGTCAATTAAAATTCATGCCTCTGCCATTTCAGCACATTATTATACAGAGCCACCCCTTTTCTCTCACCCCTTGCTAAAGCAATTCCTTAGAGGGGCCAAAAATTTAAGACCCCCCCCCAGGAGAACTCCAACTCCAGCCTGGGACCTTAACTTTGTATTGGAAAAGCTCACTCTTCCTCCCTTTGAACCAGTGACTACAGCTGAGTTGAAATTCCTTTCTTGGAAAACAGCCTTCCTTCTAGCCATCACTTCAGCAAGAAGAGTGTCTGAATTATAGGCCCTCATGGCAGTGGAACCCTTCATTATCTTCCATGCGGACAGGGTTTCCCTCAGGACTAACCCTTCCTTTATGCCCACGGTGGTGTCTTCTGTGGCCCAAAATCAGTCCATTCATTTGCCTACTTTTTTCCCTAATCCACAAAACAAAGGGGAACGAATGCTGGACTCTCTGGATGTGCACAGACAACTTAGATTCTATTTGAACAGGACTAAGCCTACCAGAAAATCTGAGCAGCTGCTAGTTAGCTTTGCTGCAGGAGCAGAGAGGAAGACCATTTCAAAGCAAACCATTTCCAAACGGATAGCTCATTGCATTCATTCCTGCTACAAGCACCATGGAAAACCTACCCCACAGGAGATAAGATCATATTCTACCAGGGCTGCATCTACCTCTGCAGCATTTCTCAGAGGGGTCCCTACCAGGGACATCCTAGAAGCTGCTAATTGGAGCTCTGTACATACCTTCACCAAGCATTACCACTTGCCCATCTTTTCTAAATCCAGAGCAGGATTTGCCACTGCAGTCTTGCAAGGATTAATAGCTGACTCTAATGCTCTTTAACTTCCTCCTCCCTTCCTTAGCTTTGGGAATCAACCCAAATGTGATGACTGCAACAGTGAAGCATAAAGAATATAGTACAGTTGTGTACACTTACCATAAATGTAGATGTTCAAGTGTATTCGCTGTTGCAGTCCTGGTTACCCTCCCTCCAGCCCCCTGACTTCTCTTGGCTCTACTTCTCCTTATGGTTGGTATGTGTATTTTTTCTTGTGTATTTGTCTTTTGATGGGAATTTTACCATACCATTTAATTGCTTCCTATTATGGGGGCACCTGACATCTGGGGCAAGAACAACTGACGTAATGGTGTCGGCTACATGTTTTATACCCCTGAAGACCTGACGTCAAGGAAGAAGCGACAGCATCCGATGCAGAAATCTGAAGACTCTGGTATTCAGTCTGGCTGAGGGCTACCTGCAGGCAGATAACACAAATGTGATGACTGCAACAGTGAATACACTCGAACATCTATATTTATGGTAAGTGTACACAACTGTATTTTGTGATAGTGGATAAAGGTGGTATTGTAGAGAGATGCTGCACTAGTACTAAAAATTCAAAGTACATAAAATCACAGTCACAACAACAAAAACAGTTTAAATAAAGCAGCAATTCACCAGCAATTCCCATCTTAGAAGGGTGTAGGCCACAGTCTACAACCACAAGAGTCTAGACCACAAATCGTCCGACTGTAAAACAACTGATTCTAGAGCCCAAATGCTTAAGCCAGAACTAAGAAACTTCAGAAAACAGACACAAAAGGCCTTCAGCCAACAATTTCCAGCTTAGAAGGTTGTAGACTATCTTCTCCTGCCATAAGAGTTTAGACCACAAATTGATTTCCTCCTAATGGAAAGTAATTGGTTTGGAACCCAAGTGCCTAAACCAGAATAAAGACACTTAAATCAGCTAGGTGGGGCTACGTGTCTGACCACTACTGATCTGACAAAGGGATACTGGCAGGTGTCCTTGATTCCCATTGGTAGAGATGTCAGCTGAACACCTTTTGAATTATATGAGTTTACAAGGATGCCCTTTGGTATGGTGAATGCCCTAGCAACCTTCCAGAGGTTAGTAGATCATATCTTAGCAGGAGCATTTCTAGGGACAGCAGGGTACTATAGGAAATTTGTGCCCAACTGTAGTACAATAGCTGCACCCCTTACTGATCTAACAAGTAAAAAGAAGCTGGATAAGGTAGTGTGGGGCACAGATTAGGAGCAGGCATTCCAGAAGCTTAAAGAGGTTTTGGGAGGACCCCCTGCATTAGCCCGCCCAGATTTCAACAATGCCAATGCAGAAGGATTCTCAAGACAGGGTATTGGTTGAAACATTTTCAGACAACCCCATTTTTCTCAAGCAACGATTTTATAGGGTCACTTGAAAATCTAGCTTGAGTCCTTAAAGGGGGAAGAAATGTGAGAAAATCAGATATTGTTATCTGTGCTAGCATGCCTGGCTGCAGTTTTGTAAATACTTGTAAATAATTATAAATTACCTTGTGTTTTAGATGCCAGCATGACTAGATATAATTTTGTAAATAAGTTTATGTTTTTTATTACGTTGGTTTATGTAAAATGTTAGAATCAAACAGTGTTCTTCTGGTTGACCAAATGTACATGTCTTTTAAAAAGAATTCTGAATGCAGATTGTGCCAGTCAATTGACCTGAAGGTGATGTCATGGGTCTATATTATGATATTGCATGCTCAGAAGAGCGAACAACACATAATTGAGCCCATGTAAGAGAAAGCTTACAATGTCGAAACCTCAGAACAGCAATTTTTTTCCCATTGGAAAAAAATCGCTGTTCCAAAACAAAAAAAACCCAAAAACTGTAAAACATTACATAATATGGAGGGCTTCACCTCTACACCCCTGACATGGGGGGGCTGTGCCCCCCACACCCCCCTACTTAAATATACCAACTCCGAGATTGCACTACAGTGCCGAAAATGATAAAGTAGCGAAAGCGGCCAAGCAAATTCTTTCTCAGGGAAAGAATTCGCTGAAAAGCCGCTTCGCTATTTTGCCTTTTCACACTTTTCAGTTTGACAAAGATGCATTCGACAACCTGCATCTGTGACATCAATGTCATCATGTGTCAAAGTTGGAAGGAATGGAATCTCCACAGCAGCTGTTTTTGTTTATTTTTCAAAAATCTGAAATAAGAAAGTAGAATTCTCATAATAGCTTTCTGTGACTTTTAAAAGATTCTGCTATAAAAAGCAGGTTCTGAGTCAGTTCAGTTGCATCAATTGTTTAGTAGTCAGTGGTTATTTCCCACTTCAGTATTTATCACTCAGAGTTTTTCAGAGCTGTCCAGCAGAAATAATAGGATTTGCTAGTCCAGTCATTGAAGACCAGACAACAGCCTGAAGAGTGAACATATATTCTTATTTTGCTTGCAGAAGTAAGAGTATCATCTTGCCTTGGGCTGACTTAATTAGATTAGACAGGGACAGTTAATCTTTAGACAGTTAGTGATCTCCAGTTAGATAGAGTTTTTCTTCAATCTGTAAGAAACCTATCCTACAGTGTTATTTTCATATTTTCCTGTGTGTGAAACTCTTTGGTTCATTAAAATCAGTTATTTTGTATATATGTGTTTTAAATAATTTTTATTAATTAAATATTTTACTACCTTCTATTATGGCTAGTTATTTAGAAAGTACCTTTAGTAACCTGAGAGTGTTTATACTTATTGTGATAACACCAGAGCCACTCCAAAAAGTCTTACTGCTTGGATTGCATACTACCTTACATATCAAGATTAATTTT
The DNA here is from genome assembly GCF_019279795.1 of Protopterus annectens. Lineage (NCBI taxonomy): Eukaryota > Metazoa > Chordata > Ceratodontiformes > Protopteridae > Protopterus > Protopterus annectens. Next base: position 1,485,404,647 of record NC_056739.1, read on the forward strand.
ACCCAATATAATTGAACACCCCTTTTGAAGGGTATCATGGCATTTTGACTGGTGGCAGTGTTACCATGTCATTTGGGAAAGAGACATGACATAGCAGGTAAGTTTGTGCAAGTCTTTCCCAAGAGTGTTTGCATAGGTTCATAGGTGTTTACTAGGCTAACGACCACAAGGGCCTTTTTAAGCCTAGCCATGCATCCCAATGTGTGATTAGCGAATATTTAAGAGAGAGTATGTCAAATACCTAGAACTGGGATACAGTGCTCTGCAGTGAGTAGTGTGAAGACTCATATGGGGATCTGGATTGAAGCAAATAGCTCAGTCCCAGGTTTGGAGCCTGTTCCCAGTGTACTCTTAGGGGAAATTGTGTGTGCTGATGCTCCCTTACTGAAGACAGTGGTAAGAATTGAGGCTCCTTAGTTACTGCCCCGGGTTTAAGTAAGGGGGTTGTCACACTATCTATCAACCTATCTATCTATATATCTATCTGTAACCTGTTTATTAATATATATGTTTAGTTTCATGTGGAGCATTTTTAAATTCAAACTACTGTATAGCACAAATGTACAAAATTGGCAGAAATCAGCAACAAACACATCTTCCACACTGAATAGAAGTATATCAAGAGCATTCAAGTAAAAACATAAGCAGTTCGTAAAGGATGATAAAAGATTTACAAGTATTCATTTGCAGTGATACATGCCTACAGAATATGGATAGTGGAGATTAAGTGAAAGACAGGAAACAGCAGAGAAATACTGTAGTACACCAGCAGTAGGAACAGTTAGAAGAATTATCTGCTTGCTGTTACAGCAACAGCAAGGGGAAGAGTGCACCAGGAAATTCAATTTCAGAGCTGAAGCAAAGGTACAGATTGTCATAGATGTTATATGTCATGCTAGGAGTATGAGTAATAAATATTTGATTAGGGGCTATCCATAGTCTCTAGGACTCTGGGTACTTATACAGGTTTATGGAGTAAATTGGTTTGATTTGGCTGGGAGATGTAATTGTCCAAGAGTCAATATAAAGGCCAAGTGTTTTTTTTTTTTTTTTTGCTAAAAGCATTGATTTTATTTTGGTGCACACCATCTGTGCAGTCACCTTGGAAAAAAAAATAAGGTTGCCAATGTACAGGATGAGTTGGAGTAGATGATAGGGTTACTGAGGGGAAATATTTTACTGTAGTGGAAGAACAAGACTGGGCCACTGTATGCCAAGGTGGAGAAAAAAATTCATATTCAGAAGATAAGATTGTTTAGATAACAACTTAATCTACTTTAGAAGTGATTTCCTAGTTTATACAGTTCATCTCAGAGACGTAGATGGCAATCATTCACAAAGGTTCTTGTTTTATCAATGAAAATGGTACAAGTTATCAGTCCTTTGTCTATGTGTCAATACAATGAGTTGGTTAGAGAGAGCTAGACAATAAAGGTATTCTTTCCTGAGTAGAAACAGCATCATGTCTCTGACTGAAGGCCAGACTTGTAGACATGATTCTCTACATGGATAGAAAGTGCATTTTCAGAAGTTTGAAATCTATGGTAACCAAAGTGATGTTGGACTAAAATCCTGATAGTTAGGTGGTTTCACATTACCAGAAACAGGTGTTTCTGGTGATACTAGGCATACTTTTTGGATGTATTGACTACTGGACTTTTCTGTATTTGTTCTCATAGATAACTGGCTGCTACTCCTGGTTGTAAACCTACTCAATATTTACTATAGACTCTTAGACTTTAGGTCTGTTGGCTGCTGTCTGCCACTAGCTGTGCCTTAATACTCAGCCAGTATTTGGTCAGCATTTAGTTTTTACAGTCCTACATTATGGCTTTTACTACATTTGTCCACTTTCTAGCTGTGTTTTATTTGGTTAGCTAGCTACCTTGCTTTGGTTTTATTTAGCACTCACAGCCTGACAGTCCTGCTGACTTCACTCTTCACTTCTCAATGACTGGATTGCCCGTCCAGTGCTTGCAGCAGTGGTAGATACTTGTGACTCCCTTATCCCTTTTATCCAGCATGCCACTGGATCACTTGAATATGTCATGAGTAACCAGCTGGTGGGTTTCTGTTTTAATCCTATTAAAGTAACTCTTTACAAATTTCTGATGGTAGGTGGCAGGCGTCTGTACATGCCTGAGGCTGACTGAAAGCTTCAGTGAACTAACATGGTGCACGGTCTGCCTGTCATAATATGGGAGGACAAATCAAGTGACATCCTCTGTTGTTCCTTCCTGTTGCCTTCTTTGACCTTTGGCTAATGATTACTTTCCATCATTATTGCTGGACAAGACTCACTTGTCTGCCTACTCTACAATTTTAGCTAGAAAATCCTGCGTGTGCTTATACCTTTCTAAGTGATGATTCTCAGTTGCCATCATTCTCTCCTTCTTCTAATTATAACTTGGTTTCATGGACCTCTAGACATTTTATTCTTTGTGACTGATCATTGGCACTTAGAAAGGCATCCTTCCTTGTATACCAGACTGATCTACGCTTTTGCGGGCATTGCTTACTAAATACCGTTTGTAGTAAGAATACCTACTATGCCCAGGAGTTCACATTTTGACCTATTTATTTATTTATTTATTTTTATTTATCCCTTGTTGACTGGGTTAGTCCCACTGGGCTAGTAGCCTTTTGTTAGGGGAGACTCACTGATGTCCACTGCTGAGTCCTTTGATTATCTGAAGAGGCCAGAATCAGTATATCTGTTGGACTGTCCCATCTCTGTTTGGATATCATATCCTTAACTATTACTTCTGTTTTATTTCTAATCTTATAGGCTGATTAATTACATTTTCCTTTCCAGAGATGTGGCTCCTGCACTCAGGGATTTATTAACCTCTTCTAGTGTATGGATAGATCTTCTCACCATTATTTTCTTTGGGTGCAGGTTTTATTTCATTTGATTTATTACAGCTTTATTTACATTTACACTTGAATGTTAATAGTTTCTGACTTTATTTTTTCATTATAGATTTATTTTAGCCTTAAGAAGTACGTTCAGTTGTGCAGTTACATTTTCAATCGGATTTTTATTCGACTCTGCACCAGCTTAACTGGCATTTACTATCTTACAGGTATTTTATCTAGGCTTTTGTTGTAGTTCACAATACTTGCAGGATTCAATCTTGTTTTTACTTCCTTGATAATTTGTTTTAATCTGTATCAGCTAATTTTATTTGCAGATATCTGCATTCTGTTTTTTCCTTCCTTCTTCATTGGTGTTCCCACAGTTTCAGTTATATACAGAATATGGTTTGGAGTGTTTACACACATGCCCTTTCCCTGCTGTTGTGCAATCTGGGAGTCAGAATATATAAATAACATAGGGTGTGGAGGATGCAGGGGGGAATTGCCTCCTGGAAAAAAAACAGATTTTTTTTTTCTTTCATTATTTTCTGTTTTGATCCATTTTTATCAATGTTTTGCTGTTTTATGCATTTGTATTTCAAAGTACAATGACTCCTGTGGGAGTTAATGTTGGGTGTCTGATGTTTTTGTCTCAGTCTTTTGTTATTCAACCATATATATGTTGATATATATATATATATATATATATACACATATATATATATATATACACACATATATATATATATATATATATATTTATATATGGATCACTATCACATTATCAAAAAACATGACTGAAATTTAAAAGACATGAATGAAAACATTGAAAGCTGAATAGGACAAGCGTTAATAAAACTGAAATTCAGAACTTTGAAACACCAGCTGTGGATGTTATACAGCCCTTTCTTTTGTGAAACCAGGAAGCAGTTGAATGGAGATCGCGGTACAGAGAGGATCGGGAAATTCACTCTTTTCCCCACTGTAGTGCGATCTTGGATTTAGTATATAGAAGCCACATGGGGGGGTGTAGTGGGGCTTGCCCACTGCAAAAATTTAAAAAACTTAAAAAAACAAGATTGCATTGTAGGTTAACAGAACAGTACCTTTAATATTTCATTTGAGCGAGTGTAAGGCATAATATTTTTTGTGTCTGCAGTAGTATTTGTCGTAAATCAGAGGTTAGTTTAAAGGAACATAAGTGTATTTCTAGTGACTGGTTTTACGTGTAGAGCAGTATTTGATTGAACGCACTTGTTTCAAAGTTCTGCATTTCGGTTTTCTTAACATTTGTCCTTTTAAGTTTTCAATATTTTATATATATATATATATATATATATATATATAGGGATCTCTCTCTCTCTCTCGATATAGATATATATATATATATATATATATATATATATATATATATCTATATATATATATATATATATATATATATATCTATATATATATATATATATATATATATATATTGTTTCACTTCATATTAGCAAAATGCTGAAATATCGAATTTCAGCATTTCGACAATATGAAGCCGAAACCATCACAACACCGACAGTTCACAATCACGAAACCAAAACATTGAACATACACAATACAGCACACAACACACAAACCATAGCACCCACACCACAAAACAATTAAATACAACAAAACACCACACAGACAAATGCCTACACTACACAAATGCAGGGGGGCAAGCCCCCCTGCACTCCCCACACCCCCCTACTTATATATACTAACTCCGAGATCGCACAAACAGTAAAGAAAAAAATAATCACACACAGCCAACACACACAATCATACCTCCACCTCCCTACCGTAACCTACTCCTACAAGTTATAAAAACACTCACGCACACTCACTCACCTTAAAATGCGGACATCATCCCAGCCAAACACTTCCACAACATAACGGACATGCATAAGTGCCAAATCGACATAGTCCTATTCGCCCTTATGCACTTTCGTTATTTTGAAGTTTCGACTTCATGGAAACGAATTTCTGAAATTCGATATTTCAGCAATTCGTGTTTATAAAGTGAAACCACACACACTCACACACACACACACACACACATATATATATATATATATATATATATATATATATATATATATATATATATATATATATATGTTGATCAACATACATATGGTTGAACAACAAAAGACTAAAATGAAAACATCGAACACCCAAAACATTGACTCCCACAGGAAAAAAAACATGCTTTATGCAAGCTTCCCTGTACCCCCCCCACCTCCTACAAATTATATATACAGTCTCCAAGATCACACAACAACGAAGAAAGGGAAAATCTCTACACCTGCTGTTGTGCAATCTCCCACATTTACATGCCATTATTTCTTCTGTCAACATTTGTTCGATATAACGAGTGTTCAATGTTTCCATCTTGATCTGTCTTTGACCATATGTATGGTCATTCAACTGAACTGGACCTATATATACATATATAGTTACAATGCAGCTTGTTGACAACCGGCATGAGTGTACTGAATTGTCAAATGTTTAGATTAGTGCATGATATTACAGTAATTTTAGGTTTTATTGACTATGAGTTTAGTGAAGGATTCAATGTGTTTGCAGCTGTGTGACCATGGAATTAGTATATATAAGTAAGGTTTGTGTGCCTCCACGTCATGGGGGTATGGGGCAATAGCAGAACAAAAATTGAAAAATTACAGTAGTATGAACGCAAGAAAAAAAGTAAAGAGTGAAAAATTATCTAGTGGATCAAAAACAGAAAGATACAGTAACTTGAAAGAAAGAAAAAAAAATGAAAGACAGTGTGGTTAGCTAGGGACAGTTTTTAACCAAAAAGGATGAGAAAGTAAAATAAACTCATTTATTACATGCCCAAAGCACACTGGTTTTCATTATGGTGCTTTTTATCTTTAGGTGATATATTTCAGTATTTTACTTTCCTAATATTAAAAAAAAAAAATCCTACTGATATAAAAGCCACTACCCACAGGTCATAAATCTGAAACCCTTCCCATTCTTAGAGCTCAGTAGTGATAAATAATGGTATGCCCTAAAAAGGTACCCTGTAGTAAAATTGTCACATGTTCAGAGCACCTCCAAAGCATTCAAAAGTTCAGACATGCTGAAAATGATTCTCATACTCTCTTACAAGTAGTTAATATCAATAATTCATTGCCTTATAAAATTATCAAACATCAATACCAAAGCATTTTGGGCCGGGCAAATAAACTGTTCTCCCAGGTAAAATATCTCTCTTCAGCCCACACCAACCACTGCAGTTAACGTTATAACTGAAACACAATTCAGGCTCATCCAAACTTGTTTTGAGTTCTGCATATAAACTACATACTCAAAAAAAACTGACACTTCCCACTCCTTCAAATTAAAAAACACACATTCATTAAATAATGAAAACCAAACAAATGCTGAGGAAATTAAGATCATAGACCACTAGTTAGTGATAATTTACCCACAAACTGCCCCCAAATTGGTACTGATCAACTGAAATACCATATCTGAACCCTTTTAAACAGCAGTATCAAAGAAAGTTGTGTCTATCTTACACAGAAAAAATAAAGCATTTATACATTCACTACACCAAGGATGCCCTTCCCTGTATTAGTGGTACAAATTGCTCTTACACAGCAATACTATATCCACTTACAAAGTTGTTCAAAAGAGCTATTTATATTAATAACTTACAAGCAACAACAGTTGTTTGCACAACTATAAGCATGCATTTGTCATTAGGATTGGCACTGCTCTGCTCAGTGTCACAAATTTCATAAGAACTGAGCTAAACAGTCTTTTTCTTAGATCTGTTCAATGCACATAATACAGTGAACCACCTATATCTAGTGAAAGTACTGTATGGCAGTGGACTATATCTTGAGCACCTGAACTAGTTTAACAGTTACTTTTCCAGTAAGAAACAAGGTGTCTTGTTGGGAAACTGTTATTAACTCAACAACAAATGTACCCCACGGAACACAGCAAGTCTCAGTCCTTGGTCATCCATTCTTGTTTACTATATTTATCAATAATAAGGATTCTATTTGTAATGGAGTCATTCTGTATCAGTACATGGATGACTCCACTTTGATCTGTCCTCAGAACACTGCAGAGCTAGCGTAACAGCTGACTCATATTTTCACTTAAATGCAGCTGAATCTAAGTTCATGTCTTCTTCAACAGCAAAAGCAGATGACCAGTATAATTCTGTTTCATCACTACAAAAGACACCACGAAAATAGAAGCTGTACCATTTATTAAATATCTGAGTGCTATTCTTGACCAAGATCTGAAGTCTGACTTCCAAATTACAAAGTTTTAGAAAACTGATGAGGTGTCATCATTACTGTACTGAGTCAAGCACTGCTTGTCAAAGAAAGCATTCTATGTCATTTCTCCTGTCTAAGCTACTTTATGACCCCTTCTTATATGCATCTATACTTCTTGCTATTTATTCAGATTAGAAACTGTTGCACAGGCCATTGTCGTCCCCGTCCCCCCCCCCCCTGCTTATCATGGCATAGCCATATGGTCTACAAACTAGCTTGTTTTACCAGCTAGATGCAGAACTTCTGATCTTATAATCTTCTTCTTCTTTCGGCTTTTCCCGGTTAGGGGTCGCCACAGCGGATCACCTGTCCGCTCATGATTGGCAGTGGAGTTTTACGGTGTCGAGTTGCCCACCCGGTGCCCAACCTTCCACAGAAGGCACACGCACACACTCACACCTAGGGCCAATTTAGAGTGTCCAATCAGCTTACACCATGTCTTTGGGATGTGGGAGGAAACCGGAGCACCCGGAGGAAACCCACGCGACCACAGAGAGGACATGCAGACTCCACACAGAAGGCACCCCAGCCGAGGATCGAACTGGAGAACCTCTTGCTGTGAGGCGGCAATGCTAACCGCTGCACCACTTCTGATCGTATAATGATTACTAAAATACACAGCAAAATTTTCTCTCCTGCCCTTCATTCACTTCTTTCCAAAGAACAACATTCCAGAATGTTGTCTGAGCCAGTACTGTTAGGATAAACATTCTAAAATCTGTTACAAATCAGCCATCCAGAATGCCAGAACATGACTGGTCAAACCACAGAAACATTGCACACACACACACACACACACACACACACACACACACACACACACAACTTTTCTTTCGGTATAAAGTGCACTACAGAATGTCACAGCTCCACATGCACCCCCCCCCCCCCTCCCTGCATGGGTACAGTACTGTGTTGTTATTCCTTATAATAAAATGCAAAAGTAGAATGGGACATCTGTAGTTAAAACTGACCTACAATGCCAAAATGCTACTTATGAAATTTAGTTTAAATGCACACGCACATGCGTGCACACACACACACACACACACACACACACACACACACACACACACACGCAGTCACATACACTAACACATACACTAACACCCCCCCACATCCACTCGTGTAGATCTACAATGATTTATACATGTCAATATTATGTAATAATTTTTAAAAGTAGAAGGTGTGAAATATCCCATTATACATAAACAAGGAAATGGACTACTTCATTATCTTTTGATGACCGAGTTAGTTCCAGTAGGTCAGTGGGCTCATCTCAGGAGAAACCCAAAATGGTATTCATACTACCTAGGGGGAAATTTCACTAGGTCACTGCAGAATTTACCCTATAGTTTTTGATAAATGTGGGATTTTTTTTTTACTTCCACGTGAGTTACCACCAATGTAGGCAGATGTAAACACAGTTTAATGTCTTATCCAAAGGACATAATTAAACAGAACCAAGAAAGAAACAAAATAATCCTTTAAAATGTGCCTTGTTCTTGGAACAGAGGGGCCCTGACTTGACCTCAGGTGACTCTTGTTGGTTAGCTTTCTGGGCACTGGAGAGACCAGGTGGAGAAGGATGGGAATAAGCAGCCATTACTGTCTCATCCATCGTTGGGGAGGGAGGCAGCCTAGCTCACTGCAATAGCAAGCATATATAGTCCGGTAAGCTGCATGCTGCAAGCAGTATGCCACTTGGTTGTGAGATTGTACATAGCAGAAGGATGTGGACACCTCCCAAAGGCAGCTATAGTGCTGCTCACAAGTCCATCTCAGGGTGGTGGGTTAGGGCATGCCCCCAAGCAGCAGAATAATGCTGCACCATTGATCTTGGTCATCTCTGGGTGTATGTCAGACAGAGCCTGGGGGAAGTTAAGGTAGGTCTGGTAGACCCAGTGAATAAGGAGAGAGAAGCTGTTGGAAGCTAATGATCAGCTGCAGGATACTAAAAATTCTTTAAAATATATAACAAAGTAAAACCTCCAGGGAAGTAATTTTCTAAGGATAATAAATCCTGACAGTGTGGGCACTATAGGGAAATAATGAACTTTTCATGGGTAGGGTCACAGCATCCCCTGGGTTATCTGTTATATCCCTATAATTCTTTCCCTGTTAGACATTATTGCTTACATAGTCGTTTGGCTGCTACTACTTATTTCTGTCATGTTGCAAAATGTGGCTATTCACTTCTTCCCTAAATTCAAAGCTGTCATAACTAACCTCATTTCAAAATCCATGTAGAAAAATGTTTTTCTAGTGCTAATTCATGCTGATGTTCTATCACCTAACACTTCACACACACACACACACACACACACACACACACACACACACACACAAATATATGTATATATATGTGTGTGTGTGTGTGTGTGTGTGTGTGTGTGTGTGTGTGTGTGTGTGTGTGTGTGTGTGTGTGTGTGTGTGTGTGTGTGTGTGTGTGTGTGTGTGTGTGTGTGTGTGTGTGTGTGTGTGTACTAGACAGCACATTATACCTCCCTTCACTTTAATGCATACAATTCAGGTGCTCAAGATTTTCCAGTATAAACAAAACATTAATGTGTACATCTTATTTATTCCTTCCACCATCCCAGCACTTAACATTTCCAACTTTTGCCTTATCCCTGCTCCCATAAAAATCCACAGTCTCTTTATTCCTGACTTGCTCATCTATTATAGGTTCATAGGTGTTTACCAGGCTAATGACCACAAAGTCCTTTTTAAGCCTAGCCATGCATCCCAAATCTCTGACAAGTTCTGGTACCCTTGATAAGTGTAACTAGGGCTTGGGAGGGGGGTGCAAAGTTTACAAGAAGGGGCCTGAGAGACGAACATTTACAGGCTACCTGTGTCCATTAGAGACACAGGTGCCAAACCAGGGATGAATTTCCTGTTCCCCACCCAATTGTGTTAGGGAGGAATTCTGCTTCACATGGATGGGGAGCTTTCTCTAGAGAAGGGGCAGTCTCTGGGATACACACCTTTCTCTCCAGCAGGATCTATTTACATCACAGGCAAGGTGTAAGTCTTTAGAATGGGTAATTCTGATGCTTTTTGTTTTGCGGATATGCAAGAGGTCCATCAGTAAAATGTTTCTGTAACAAAGCACTAGTCTCAATACCACATTATTTAATTTGCAGAGCTACAAAGTATGATTTCCTTGTAGAGCTGTTATCAGCTACACATCAGACTTTGGATGAATTTTTATGTAGTAAAACTCCTCTGGTTTCATAAAGCATGGGGCATATCACTGATTGTAGAGTACCATTGTGTTCTACCTCTGAGTTTTGTAGCATGATCATTGGAAAGTGATGTACATGTATGTTCAAAAAATCATGTTTTTCTCTGCTTAACATAACAACACTATATGCAACATTACAGATTCAGATAGGCTACAGAGTTGGTAACAAAAGGTAGAAAAGAAATAAATAAAAATGGTAATCCATATAGATTCACACACTGCACCCTTTTGATCTACTATGGAATTACGGACTATAACATTGTGTACCCATCAGTGCACATCTCTGGGTTGCTTAATATGGTGGTGGGACCTTCCCTGGTGCTATCCAGCAGGATGCCTTGGGTGGACTCCTCTGCCATTGACTGGGTCTGCATCTGCTATTGTGTAATTTACTCAGTTTATGTAGTGCTCTGTTATGTGGTATTTCAGTACTGTTCTGGTAGGAGGTATTTATGTACTGTTCTGCTAGGTGGTATTTATGTACTCTTCTGGTATGAGGTATTTATGTTCTCTTCTTGTAGGAGGTATTTATGGTCTGTTCTGGTAGGTGGTATTTATGCAGTGTTTTGTTAGGAGGAATTTATGTACTATTCTGGTAGGAGGTGTGATGTCCCCACTCTGGGCCAGTATTCAAGGAGCCTAAACCTTTACCACTGGCACTGGAGAAAGACTTTTACTTAGAACAAAAATGGATACATTCAGTATTTCCAGTTGCAGCTCTCTGCATCAAGCACAATTTCCACACACTCAGTCCTGGGTCTGGGTTTCCCCCTCTGTTCAGATCCCCAATAAGACTCCCCACTGCCACAGCTGTAGGTTTGAGTCCTCAGTCGAGTGTCCAAGCCAAGTCCTCCAGCACTCTCTCCTTGAAATCAGTGCTTCATGTCCCTGTTCCAAGTAGCTCACACACACACACACACACACACACACACACACACACACACACACACACACACACACACACACACACACACACACAGCTGAGAAAGTGAACTCTAAGGCTCTTACAAAGGTACCCAGTCATCTGACGTCTGGTTCCCATGCTTCCCCCCCTTGGAAAGAAGCTGTCAGGGTTTAGCACATATGTGTCAATAATACACACACACACACACACACACACACACACACACACACACACACACACACACACACACACACACACACACACACACAGAGCCTTGCTAAGATCTGCTGCAGCTCCTGAAAGTCATAAAACAATTTTAAAACTCATGCCTTTTAGAGTAGCAATTAGTTCACCCCAAATACAATGCAGGAAGCTTCCTAGTACAGACCTTTGTCTCTGGCTGCATCTAAAACTGTAAGATACAATCATTATTGCTGAAGCCAGGTAATTTAATTTCAAACTATTTTCAATGTTTGAGATTAACCTCTTCTCTTCCAGTATCCTCTTAAAACATATACATTTAAACAGATATAATAATGCATGATATTTCTTTTTCTGTCCAGCAGGGCACACTGTTGGTACATTTTTAACACAAGCAGCTTTACAAATAAGTTTTTCACTACATGTATCTGTACAAATCAGTTTGATATACAAATGACATACAATTCTTTACAAAATTCCAGCTAGTTGTGCTTGCATATGATACACATCCATTGCCCTACTTCTCCTGGCATAGTTGGCAATACCCCACATTGTCACAGGAGGGATTTGTGTACTGTTCTGTTAGGAGGTATGTATATACTGTCCTGGTAGGTGGTATTTATATAGTGTTCTGTTAGGAGGCATTTATGTGCTGTTCAGGTAGGTGGTATTTATGTATTCTGGTAGGAGGTATTTATGTTCTGTTCTGTTAGGTGATATTTATGCATTGTGCTGGTAGGAGGTATTTGTGTACTATTCTATTAGGTGGTATTTATGTAGTGTTCTGTTCGGAGGTATTTATGTACTGTTCTATTAGGAGGTATTTATGTATTGTTCTGTTAGGTGGTATTTATGTACAATTCTATTATGAGGTATTTATGTACTGTTCTGCTAGGAGGTATTTATGTATTGTGCTGATAGTAGGTGTTTATGTACTGTAGCATATGAGACTTCCACTTCCTCATGGATATAGGCCACCACCTGAGGGTGTGAGCGCTTCCGCTCATACATGTATGTCTGCCTGTCCATATGATGCATGCTTAAGGATACCCCTGGCCTGCCTACCATTGTGTTTCCATTGACTGCTTCTATTTGGTGATTAATGCTATAGGGCTGTTTTGCTTTCTCTTGCTGCTTGTTTTACTGCAAGATTACAGCCCAATAGAACTCCAGTATACCAACCTGTATTTCCTGATGTTCATGTTCATTCATGCTGAATGTTGTAATTAAATCAAAAGGTGCTTCAACAAAGTATTAGTTTAAGGGTGTGCATACATATGAAACCAGCTTATTGTACGTTTTTTATTTTTTATATTTTTTCCTCTAACAGATTTGTTTGTTTTTCAATTGAGTTGTACAGATTTTAGGTCACATTAAAGGTGGGAAAAGTTTTTAAATTATTTATTGTGGTCTCATTTTTTATATTATAAAAACCTGGAATTTTAACAGGGGTGTGTACACTTTTTATATCCAGTGTGTATGTGTGTGTGTGTGTGTGTGTGTGTGTGTGTGTGTGTGTGTGTGTGTGTGTGTGTTTGTGTATATATATATATATATATATATATATATATATATATATATATATATATATATATATGATAATATTACAATAACAAATTTAGGATGAAACATTAATGAGGGTACTTTCAACAACAATACAGGTTTATAACTATAAAGATTACTTTCTGGTGAAATAGGGCAGAGAGAATTATTTTGGATGCAAATAAAACTAGAAACACAGTTTTATAGCAATTAACCCTGTTGCCAGATTGAATGGATCTCATTTCTTGAAATAAAAGTCACTGCACTTTTCTGTGTTGTCAACACAAGGAAAATCAATGCACTTGATTTAATAAAAGATGCCTAATGAAATTAAAGTAAGTAATGTTAATTATTGTGCTTTTAACAGCTTCTAATATTTCATAAGTGGAATTTACGCCAGCCACTATTAATATAAACAGTATATGAGCTGTGGAGAACACAGTAATACTTAGTTAACCCTTTGCTTAGTTGCTGGAAGGAAACCCCTCTAGTTTAGTAAGCATCACTAAGCACAAATGTTAGGCCGCGATGGTGCAGTAGTTAGCATTGTCGCCTCACAGCAAGAGGTTCTCCCGTTCGATTCTCAGCTGGAGTGCCTTCTGTGTGGATTCTGCGGTCGAGTGATGCTTAAGACATGCAGGTAGGTGCGAGTGTAAATGGGCGTGCCTTCGTTGAAGGTTGGGCGTCGGGCTGGCAACTCGGCACCTAAAAATCCACTGCCAGTCATGAGCAGACCGGAGTTCCACTGTGGCGACCCTTAACCGGGAAAAGCCAGATGAAAGACTAAGCACAAATGTTAACTGCACAAATAACCAGGACATTAGGGAAGAAGATTTATTATTTTGGAGTATTCCAGTTTGTGTTTATCAACTGTTGTCAGTGTAACTGCAGAATCCAGTATTGCATACAGTTTGTAATGATCTTAAATCCAAGTGGTACATTCACCTTCATACATAACCAAACCATCACTTTCTTGTGTCCCAGGATTCCCCCCAAAAAGACATAAATGGTGAAGTCTTGTTATTTTGCAAAGGGTGAAATGCCTTTTTCAGGAGTTACATAATCTCTGTGTTTCCCAGCTACCAGTTCTGGTCACTTCACCACAAGTATCATTACAACCTTAGCTAAAACATTTCCCATCCAATTGTCCAAGTTGCAGTTGAATTGGGTTAGGGAGGAACTCTACTTCAAATGGATGGGGAGCCTGTTACATAGACGGGGTAGTTTCTGGGATACATACCTATCTCTCTGGCAGGTCCTACTTATATTAGAGGCAAGGTTTTAGTCTTTAGAATGGGTAATACTGGTGCTGTTTGTTTTGTGGATATGCAGAAAGTCCATTAGAGTGGGGGGGGGGGGTCTGACAATGCCCTGTATGCCAGGCATAGCTCTCCCCTCAAAAACCTGTAGGAGACAAAATACAGGGATAGAGCCTTGAGGCGGTCTGCATAGGTCATTTTACTTACACCCTGTATTTGTTTAGTGAGGAACCTCTGTGGACGTTCCAGTTGTTGGATATGCCTGGTTAGGTACATACCAAAGGAGGCATTGTACTCAATGATAGGTCTGATGAATCCCAAATACAGTGAAACAATGACTTCTTGAACTTAGAACTGCATCCAAAATGCAGCTCATTTTTAAGTAGAAGTCTACCAGACAGCAATAACTTATTACCATATAAGAATCCATCTCCAGGTAATCATCTTAATTTCACATTTAAAACATAAGTCCCAGACAAAAGAAACTTACTTTTTAACTAGGGGGGTGCCAAAAAGGGAACCCTGGAAAAATGTGAAATCTCTGGTAGTGACCTCTTACCTTTCAAACTCTAACTGTAAGAAATCTGGACAAAGCCATAAATAATGGGGGAACAAAGGCCCCAAATCAGGGTCATATTTTAAATATAGCTCTTATAAACTTAGAAAGTCAATAGAGTAACATGTTTTGCAATAGCATGCATGATCTGAAGGACATGACATCTGAAACTCAAGTGTATGTCATTATTTGGTGACTTCAATATTCAGTGATATTCCAGAAAACTACACATTTTATGAGGTACAAACAAAAATATGAAGCAAAAATCTGAATATTCTGTGAAAATCAGGACAGTTGATATGCATAGGTTGTGTCTGTCATAAGTGATATTATAATTAACTGGGTTGTCATTGCACCTTTGCTGTTACAGTAAGAGTAGTATCTGCAGGAAGCAGAACAAGCATTAGGTTTTCTTATAACGGCTGCTGTATATCACTGATACACAACTATGTATAAGTGACGAAGTGTAATAACTTTATTACCCTTTTTTTCTGTCATGTTATTATATGTATCTTCCATTATAATAACAAAGAGGACATAACACTGATAGTACAGAAGTTATGCCCATGTGATAACAAATGGCAATTAGATAAATAACAACAGGGCAAACAAAACCACGCGAGGATACAACTGCATGCAGCAACAAACCTTGTGTGACATCCATTCAAGCTACAATTGTTTTGTTCAGTAAAGTAGAGAGTCTGCCCTCCCATACAGCACTACAAGAAAGAGAGGTGTCCTGACAATCACAGATCAACAAGATGTCATCTGACAAGGAAGCAGGAAGTGCTGGGAACATAGATGTGAAGCCAGGAATGGCAGGAACTGTGTATAACACCATCAAAATCCAAATGGGGAAGCCTGTACATCTAGTACATGTGTACAGGTGGCACAAAGTACAGACCCGTGAGACAGCTAAGAGGGAGGAACTAGTATGAGCCACATCTCACCACCATACACTAAAGCCTGCTGATGTCTGAGCTGTCCATCTTATAAATTCAGTAATGGAGGATGCAACAATGTCAAGAGATGTACCTAATAAGGTCATTGAGAGGTATGCAAAGGGAGCTGACAAAGAGGTTGTCCAATGAATGCCAAAAAATAAGAAATAGTCCAACCAGTTATATAGCACACTAGATAGAGCATGAAGCCTGCTGTTATGCAACTGATTGACAACCTTATACTATCACAGTGAATGGCGAACCACTGTGAAATGCTGGTAACGTTCAATGAGTCAAAGATGATCAGCTAGCAGGCCCATCTGTTAAAAATAGAGGGAAATATCAGCTGTCTGGCACACAGTCCCATATGGGCTATGTGTGGTACATTCCCTACCTGTATAACTGTGTACTAGCAGCTGAATACCATCCATGGGTGCACATATATGTGGGACAACAGCAGATATGGCTTAATGGTCTACTGCCTTATGTCTATAAAGTGCCAGCCAGCATATGAGTGCCTATTCAAAAATCTGATAGACATTGCCAATGGGCACTGGATTATATGTTAATGGACTTTGACAGGGTGACATTCATTGCCATCCATGCTGCCTTTCCTGACACTCATTCACAGGGATGCCTTTTCCATGTGGGAGAAATCATCTGGTGCCACATACAATGGCTGGATTACCAGCTGCAATATACTGGCATTCCCAGTTGAGGTTGCCCATAGCATTTCTGCCTGCAGGTGGCAACCTTGATGCATGTGACCAGTTGTGTGAGCATTGCACATGTAAGACTATTCCACCATTTAAGCAGTTTAACAATAACTACATCCATAGGTATCTATGGAAATATAACACTTGTGTGCTGTGTACCAAGTGGATGCCACCAGCACTCCCACCCAGCTTTTGTTCTAATGAGGATCTGGCTGCTGCCCACCTCCATCCTCAGAATAGTGTTGACGGGCACCAAAGGTGGCTCTACACCATGTGTTGCTCCCACAATATATGTTCACAGGAACTCCTACAAATAATCAAATATGAGCAGACTCATGCTGACAAGCTTAAAGAAGATGTCATGTGAGGGGTGCCCCATCCCCCCCCCCAAAATCACCTCTGGGCCCAATGGCATGATGCTCTGTGTCATCTGCTGGCATAGAAGACATCATTCACCATATGAGACTTCTATATGGATATAGCACACCACCTGACGATGTGAGGGCTCCCGCTTATAATTGTTATGTCTTCCTGTCCATATGATACATGCTTATAGATATCCCTGGTCTGTCTACCCTTGTATTTTCACTGACATCACATGCACAGGTTTCATCTGTCCATCTTGCCTCTATGGTGATGTGCTGTGCCTGGTGCTGCAGTCTGTAGTTTCACCCATCTGATAGTGTCATTAGCCCAAAGTTCTCTGTCTACTTTGCAGAGATTTCACATTTTGCTGCCATGTATTTGCTCTATCCCATAATGTACAATGATTGTACCTTACATATTAGTCTACCCTAACACCACTATTTTAAATTATCTTCTTGACAATGGTATACCCTTGTTGCCGCCTGTGTCCTGTGCTCATATGCTGCATGTCACCTGCTGGAATATGTAATGTGAAGAATATGATGTTCATTTCACTGTTGACTGTGATTTCATCTTACTTTGTAGATTCACACACTGCACCCTTTTGATCTACTGTGGAATTATGCACTATCATATTGTGTACCCATCAGTGCACATCTCTGGGTTGCTTAATATGGTGGTGGGACCCTCCCTGGTGCTATCCAGCAGGATATCTTGGGTGGACTCCTCTGCCATTGACTGGGTCTGCATCTGCTATGGTGTACTTTACTCAGCTTATGCAGTGTTCCCTTAGGTGGTATTTCAGTACTGTTCTGGTAGGAGGGATTTATGTACTGTTCTGGTAGGTGGTATTTATGTAGTGTTTTGTTAGGAGGTATTTATGTACTATTCTGGTAGGAGGTGTGATGTCCCCACTCTGGGCCAGTAATCAAGGAGCCTAACTCTTCACCACTGGCACTGGAGAGAGACTTTTACTTAGAACAAAAATGGATACACTCAGTATTTCCAGATGCAGCTCTCTGCATCAAGCACAATTTCCCTTAAGAGTACACAGGGAACACACACAGTCCTGGGTCTGGGTTTCCCCCTCTGTCCAGATCCCAATAAGACTCCACACTGCCACAACTGTAGGGTTGAGTCCTCAGTCGAGTGTCCAAGCCAATTCCTCCAGCACCCTCTCTGTGAAACCAGTTCTTCATGTCCCTGCTCCAAGTAGCTGACACACACACACACACACACACACACACACACACACACACACACACACACACACACACACACACACACACACACACACACACACACACACACACACACACACACACACACACACACACACACACTCACATGCACACAGCTGGGAAAGTGAACTCTAAGGCTCTTACAAAGGTACCCAATCATCTGACTTCTGGTTCCCATGCTTCCCCCCTTGGCTAGAAGCTGTCAGGATTTAACACAAATGTGTCAATAATACACACACACACACACACACACAACCTTGCTAAGATCTGCAAACAATTTCAAACCTCCACCATTTTATAGTAACAATTAGTTCACCCCAATTACAATGCAGGAAGCTTCCTAGTACAGACTTTTGTCTCTGGCTGCATTGACAACTGTAAGATACAATCATTATGGCTGAAGCCAGGTAATTTAATTTCAAACTATTTTCACATTTGAGATTAACCTCTTCTCTTCCAGTATCCTCTTTTAAAACATAAACATTTAAACAGTTATAATAATGCATGCATATTTCTTTTTCTGTCCAGCAGGGCACACTGTTGGTACATTTTTAACACAAGCAGCTTTACAAATAAGGTTTTCACTACATGTATCTCTACAAATCGGTTTAATATACAAATGACATATAATTCTTTACAAAATTTCAGCTAGCTGTGCTTGCATATGATACACATCCCCTGCCCTACTTCTCCTGACATAGCTGGCAATACCTCACATCATCACAGGAGGTATTTGTGTACTGTTCTGTTAGGAGGTATTTATATACTGTCCTGGTAGGTGGTATTTATGTAGTGTTCTGTTAGGAGGCAATTATGTGCTGTTCAGGTAGGTGGAATTTATTCTGGTAGGATGTATTTGTGTTCTGTTCTGTTAGGTGGTATTTACATACTATTCTGTTAGGAGGTATATATGTACTGTTCTGGTAGGAGGTATTTATGTACTGTTCTGTTAGGTGGTATTTATACACTGTTCTGTTAGGTGTTATTTATGTATTGTGCTGATAGGAGGTATTTATGTACTATTCTGTTAGGTGGTATTTATGTATTGTTCTGTTAGGTGGTATTTATGTATTGTGCTGATAGGAGATATTTATGTACTGCTCTGTTAGGTGGTATTTATGTATTGTTCTGTTTGGAGGTATTTATGTACTGTTCTGTTAGTAGGTATTTATGTACTGTTCTGTTAGGTGGTATTTATGTATTGTGATGATAGGAGTTATTTATGTACTGTTCTGTTCAAAGGTATTATGAATTGTTCTTTTAGGTGGTATTTATGTATTGCTCTGTTCAAAAGTATTTATGTGCTGTTCTTTTAGGTGGTATTTATGTATTGTGCTGATAGGAAGTATTTATGTACTGTTCTGTTAGGTGGTATTTATGTACTGTTCTGTTTGGGGATATTTATGTACTGTTCTGTTAGGTGGTATTTATGTACTATTCTGTTAGGTGGTATTTATGTACTGTTCTGTTAGGTGGTATTTATGCATTGTTCTGTTTGGAGGTATTTATGTACTGTTCTATTAGATGGTATTTATGTATTATTCTGTTAGGTGGTATTTATGTACTGTTCTGTTTGGTATTTATGTACTGTACTGTTTGGTGGTATTTATGTACTGTTCTGTTCGAAGGTATTTATGTACTGTTTTGTTAGGTGGTATTTATGTAATGTTCTGTTAGGTTATATTTATGTACTATTCTGTTCAGAGGTATTTATGTATTGTTCTGATGGGTGATATTTATGTAATGTTCTGTTTGGTAGTATTTATGTACTGTTCTGTTCGGTGGTATTTATGTACTGTTTTGTTAGGTGGTATTTATGTAATATTCTGTTAGGTGATATTTATGTACTGTTCTGTTCAGAGGCGTTTATGTATTGTTCTGATGGGTGGTATTTATGTAATGTTCTGTTTGGTGGTATTTATGTACTATTCTGTTCGGAGGTATTTATGTACTGTTTTGTTAGGTGGTATTTATTTAATGTTCTGTTAGGTGATATTTATGTACTGTTCTGTTCAGAGGTATTTATATAATGTTCTGTTAGGTGATATTGATATCCTGTTCTGGTAGGTGGTATTTATGTAGTGTTCTGTTAGGAGGCATTTATGCAATGTTCTGGTAGGTGGTATTTATGTGTTGTTCTGGTAGGAGGTATTTATGTACTGTTCTGTTAGGTGATATTTATATACTATTCTGTTAGGAGGTATTTATGTACTGTTCTGTTAGGTGGTATTTATGTACTGTTCTATTAGGAGGTATTTATGTATTGTTCTGTTAGGTGGTATTTATGTACAATTCTATTATGAGGTATATATGTACTGTTCTGTTAGGAGGTATTTATGTACTGTTCTGCTAGGAGGTATTTATGTATTGTGCTGATAGGAGGTATTTATGTACTGTAGCATATGAGACTTCCATTTCCTCATGGATATAGGCCACCACTTGAGGGTGTGAGCACTTCCGTTCATACATGTATGTCTGCCTGTCCATGTGATGCATGCTTATGGATACCCTTGGCCTGCCTACCCTTGTGTTTCCATTGACTGCTTCTATTTGGTGATTAATGCTATAGGGCTGTTTTGCTTTCCCTTGCTGCTTGTTTTACTGCAAGATGACAGCCCGATAGAACTCCAATATACCAACCTGTATTTCCTGATGTTCATGTTCATTCATGCTGAATGCTGTAATTAAATCAAAAGGTGCTTCAACAAAGTATTAGTTTAAGGGTGTGCACACCTATGCAACCAGCTTATTGTACATTTTTCATTTTTTATATTTTTTTCCTTTAACAGATTTGTTTGCTTTTCAATTGAGGTGGGAAAAGTTTTGAAATGATTTATTGTGGTCTCATTTTTTTTATATTACAAAAACCTGGCATTTTAACAGGGGTATGTACACGTTTTATATCCACTGTGTGTGTGTGTGTGTGTGTGTGTGTGTGTGTGTGTGTGTGTGTGTGTGTGTGTATATACATATATATATATATATATATATATATATATATATATATATATATATATGATAATATTACAATAACATATTTAGGATGAAACATTAATGAGGGTACTTTCAATAACAATACAGGTTTATAACTATAAAGATTACTTTCTGGTGAAATAGGGCAGAGAGAATTATTGTGGATGCAAATAAAACTATAAACACAGTTTTAAAGCAATTAATCCTGTTGCTGGATTGAATGGATCTCATTTCTTGAAATAAAAGTCACTGCACTTTTCTGTGTTGTCAACACAAGGAAAATCAATACACTTGATTTAATAAAAGATGCCTAATGAAATTAAAGTAAGTAATGTTAATTATTGTGCTTTTAACAGCTTCTAATATTTCATAAGTGGAATTTACACCAGCCACTATTAATATAAACAGTATGTGAGCTGTGGAGAACACAGTAATACTTAGTTAACCCTTTGCTTAATTGTTGGAAGGAAACCCTTGTAGTTAGTAAGCATCACTAAGCACAAATGTTAACTGTACAAATAACCAGGACATTAGGGAACAAGATTTATTATTTTGGAGTATTCTAGTTTGTGTTTATCAAGCGTTGTCAGTGTAACTGCAGAATACAGTATTGCATACAGTTTGTAATGATCTTAAACCAAGTGGTAGGTCTAACTTCATGCACAACCAAACTATCACTTTCTTGTGTCCCAGGATTCCCTCCAGAAAGACATAAATGGTGAAGTCTTGTAATTTTGCAAAGGGTGAAATACCTTTTTCAGAAGTTACATAATCTCTGTTTCCCAGCTACCAGTTCTGGTCACTTCACCTCAAGTATCATTACAACCTTAGCTAAGACGTTTCCCATCCAACTGTCCAAGTTGCAGTTGAATTGAGTTAGGGAGAAACTCTGCTTCAAATGGATGAGGAGCCTGTTACATAGATGGGGTAGTTTCTGGGATACATACCTATCTCTCTAGCAGATCCTATTTATATTAGAGGTAAGGTTTAAGTCTTTAGAATGGGTAATTCTGGTGCTGTTTGTTTTGTGGATATGCAGAAGGTCCATTAGAGTGGGGGTCTGACAATGCCCTGTATGGCAGGCATAGATCTCCCCTCAAAAGCCTGTAGGAGACAGAATACAGGAATAGGGCCTGTAGGCAGTCTGCATAGGACATTTTACTTACACCCTGTATAAGTTTAATGAAGAACCTCTGTGGACGTTCCAATTGTTGGATATGCTTGGGTAGGTACGTGCCAAAGGAGGCATTTTACTCAGTGATAGGTCTGATGAATGCCGAATACAGTGGAACAATGCCATCTTGAACTTGGATGCCATACCTTTGTTTATAAGTTGTGCAACATAGAATGATTTCCTCACCACTGTAGACACGTGATGGGCAAAGGCTAGATTACAATCTATGTGTGTCCTTAAGTCCCCGACTACTGGGTCAACTCTAAGGGGTGTGTTATCAATATGATAGTTAACAGGGATGGATGACTTCCCAAAGGATACTATTATGCATTTCTTGGTATTTAGTTTTCGTGCATGGCTCTGACACCAGTTGTTTGTCTGTGTCAGCCCCTCCTGGAGAACATTTGTGTCAATGTGAGATTCAGTGACAGCTCCTAATTTGCAATCATCTGCAAATGTAGTCAGCTGGAGACCACTGACATTGGCCTTAACTTCTGAGAAGTAAATGCCAAAAAGGAGTGGTCCAAGGACTGGTCCCTGAGGGACTGCACTTGTGACTTGCCTCTTTGTAGAGGTGGACTCCCCGGTTCTAACTTCCTGGGTCCTTTCTGTAAGCCATTTGGCTATCCACTAGGTGACATACGGGTTTGTACCTAACCTCTTGAGTTTGTCAACGATGTCCGAGTGGGGTATTGTGTCAAATGCCTTGGCCAGGTCAAGGTAGGTAGTGTGAATGATTTTACCCTCATCCATTGCCTTGGTGACCTTCTCAAAGAAGTCCACCAGGTTAAGTAGGCCTTTGTGACCATTGTTTCTTTTCAACATCTTGTAATTTGGTAATGTGCAGTTCCCATATTCACACATTTTAAAATGTTTTGTAGGGGGCATCTTTATAATATCTGAAGATACTCATCTACATGGGCACGTCTACAGTATATTATCTAAACTTGTATTAAATTATCCTGATTAACACAAACCTTGCCCCAGTGTAGACACCTTTTTAAGATCAGGTTTGACCATGCCTAACCATTATAATTTATTCAACTGATTTACTGTCCTCTGATAGTATAGATGCACTCTAGAATTCTACCTCTATGTCACCAAGGCATATACTAGATGTTTTCTACAAGTTACTTTAGCACTTTGTCTCAGAACTTGCTATGTCCCTTGCATATGTCTTACCATATCTTCTCATCACTATAGCATTAATTGCAATAACTGCCATATCTTGTCATTCTTAAGTTATTAATAGCATTAATAACCATACCTTGACATACCTACATCATTAATTTCATTAACAACAACACCCTGTCATCCCTGTACCATTAATTGCATTAGTTACCATACCATTCCATCTGTGTGCCATTAATTGCACTCATTGCTATACTTTCTCATCCTTATGATATTACTTACACTAATTACCACATCCAGTTATCCCTACCTTATTAATTGCATAAGTTACCATAACGTGCAATCTCTACACCATTAATTGCATTAATTACCACACCTTCTCATCCTTATGTCATAAATTGGATTAACTACCATACCTTGCCATCCCTACCCCATTAATTGCAATACTACCCCTTGTCAACCCCGCATCATTAATTGCATTATTTTTGCCATACCTTATAACCCCTACACTGTCAATTGCATTAATTGCCATATGTTGTCAACCCTTAAACAGTCATTGCATTGACTACATACTGCTTCTTTGTTTTCCTTTCGCTGATTCAGCCTGTCAGCTTTCGTTCAGCACTCCCTTCTCTTCATCACTTAATCTTCACCTAACACCTACTTGTCTCAGTTCTCTAGCTTTCTGTTACTGCCTCATTTCTGTCCTGATGTTTACATTACATATTTGTCTTTCATGGTTGCATTGTAAAATGAGTTTTCATTCTGTGTACCTCTTATGGCTTATGAAAATATTTCAAAATAAAATCGTGAGTAAATAAGTAAATAAACACAGTAATAATGCAGCTCTAGCCTAGTTTAGTGTTGTCAAGTCTGCAAATCTATATCCATCGGCAACAGTTGGGTCAGAGAATTCTTGTCCCTAAAAGGAGCTCTAGGTACTAAAGTTGACCTTACTGAATATTTGCTGGAAATTGTTCTGTTTAACAACATGCTAATCTTTAATGGGGAACATTTCCTACAACAGACAGGTGTTGCTATGGGTTCCCCCTGTGGAGCATTTTACTGGATGACCCTGCTATCCAACAGAAAGTTGGTTAAAACCCCGGTTTGATTTTTAAAAAAGGGAATAATCTAAAAAATATCGTAGAAAATAACAGCAGAATGTTTCACTCTAAATCAGGAATGACAAAATGTGGTAAATGCAACCTTTGTAAATTTATGATGGTTGCCAGCTCTTTGATGGTTAACAACGTGAAGTATTTGATTCATGGTAAATATAATTGTGAAAGTTGTGGTATTGTTTATATTGCCTTATGTCAATATTGCCCAGGGTTCTACATAGGTAAAACCGAGAGGCACTTTAAGTTGAGAGTATACGAACACCAGCATAATATTGGGAAAGGTAATATCACAAATGCTTTGGCTAAACATGTGTCGGAGAACCCTGGGCATTTTTTCAATTATTTGGTAATTGACAATATTACTAAGAATATTAGGGGGGACCATGGCCACTCCATTTAGAGGAGAGGGAGCTCTATTGGCAGCTCAAGGTTAATGCATTTACTTGGCCTGGCCTCAATTACCAGTGATCTTTAAAGTGTATTTTACGTTTGAAAGCTTTGGAAAGAAGATAATATTATTATACTATTATATGTTATCCATTTTATTTGTATATGTTTATATATGTTTCTTGAACAGTTTTTATTTTCATTTTAGTGACCTAAAAGATACAGGCAAAAGAATGAGGTTCCTCCATAATCTATGTAGGCTAACTCTCTATAGCGGAGTAAGGAACTCAGAAATATGAGATGACTGTGGGGTACAGTTATAGCTCCTCCATGTCGAGAAGAGTCAGTTGCAGTAGAGTGGCACCTTGTGAGGATGCATACTATTTGTCACCCATGGGAATTATACTAGCTATGGCCCAAATGGAGAAGGTTCTGGGGTAAAGCCAGCTCACATTATAAGGGTATATATTTTATCTTGCCTGGGAACACCTGGGGATACCAATGAACAACATGGAAACTGTTGATGGAGACAGAGTATTTTGGACTGCCCTACTTGGCTTGCTACTACCACAACCCTGTTATGCTCTAGTCTGATGTTGAAACACACCTAGCAATAAATAAATAAATAAATAAAATATTTCCAAAAGCTTTAACAGGTTTCAATCCTGTAATACACTTTGTGCTGCCACATAGCAAAGCAGTTGTGACAGAATGAAGTTTCTTACAGCTTTTAAAGCTGTTGGCCTGCCATGAGTACACTGCAGAACTTCTTTCCACTATATCTGTGTCACTGCTAGGTGTCGGGAAACTTTAAAAGTTGTAAGGCATATTGTTTTCTTACTCTTTTTCTTTTTCTAATACTTTCTTGTTATTTGAAACTCTGTCTTTAATAAGCAGAGTGGTGCATACTTGCTTCTCCAGTCCCCAGTCCCATGTAGTTGCAACCATAAATGCAATGACGTTATTATGGTTTTGATTTCTGGTGAAACGAGTAACCCAAAAGCAGGAAATTGTAGTTTAAAGGGACCACTAATAATTTTATGGCACCCTGTTATTTGAAGCTAAATTGGTACTTTCTGACAACTATAGGATGATTGAGAGGTATGCTCTAAATATATGGCCAGAATGTGCCGTGCCCTACAGTACAGCTTAAATTGAAACAAGGAAACAACTGATCTAAGGATAATACAGATATTAAGATCAAAGCCAAAAAAAAAGAATGATGAAGATAGAATGAATGAAAACAAACAAACAAATAAGAAATTAAGAAAAAATATAAATTCAACAAATAACTGTATAGGTTACGAAACATGAAACCTGTTCTGTGATGGGCAATATCTTCATAAAAGAGAGTACCCAGCCATGAGTAAAGTGTGCCAAAAATCTGCAAAGAACAGCTAATTTGCAAAGGCTTATAGGGGTAAGAAAACTTATGACAATCTATAATACAAAGGTTGTAGGAGAGAGAGAAGAGGAGCAAACAGAGCAAATATAGCAATGTAGGAAGACATAAGTAACAATGTGATCAATGGTCATAATAACAGAGTCAATGGTAAAATAATAACACTGAAAATAGTACAAGAGTGTACAACTGGCATAAATGGGATGATGTGCAACAGTCAAATTTCATAGTAAAAATACAAAAATAGGTGATAAAGATGTTGACAGGCACAAGACCATCATTAAACATGTCAGATTAAGATTATAATATGCTGAGGCTAAAGTCATAGCTGAAACATACAGGTCAACCAAATTCAGATGAAAAACTGCTTCACTGCAGTGTAAAGGTAAATGAGGAGGTAAAAAAAAAACATTTTCAGTGTAATAAAAGGATAAGAAAATATTTTTTAATCATCTCCATAACCAAAGTATTATGGTGGCAAAGATACTGAAAAGTGCAGATAAAACTAAGCAGAAAGTTAGGAACTGGCTGGGAAGGATGGGAATGAGTAGTCACAGTTGGTTTGGCCATGCTGGTAGAAGGGAGGTGACTTTGGCTCACCACAAGGGTCACACCTCTCAGGAGCATTAGGGGTTATCTGGTTGTGTTTGAGTCTGCAGAGCCTATGCTGTAATGGTGCAGTATAGAGACACACTCTTCTCTTCCATTGACAATAATGATGGAGATGGAAAAAGCTGGGGAGGAGGTGCTCCTAAGGGGAGAGTAGGCAAACCTCAGTAACAGCAAGATGGCCTGCTCCCTACCATCCAACTCTCAGTGGAGAATGAAGAGTCTATCAGGATTCCTAGGCAGCAACACATGGGCCATAGAGCTGTAGCCTAGCTCAGGAATTTCTGGACCCCCCCCCAGAACAAATGGTATCACTGTGTACCAGTAATAGAGTCATTGGATGAGGTCCTTGGGGAGCAGATATTGAACAGAAGGCAAACAGACTATATAGAATGTTAAATGAATAAAAAACTGTTTAAAAGTATAGAAAGGTTAAAATACTATCAGATCAAGCAGTTTACAGATTTCAAGGTGACTCCAAAGGCACAGCCTAATAAGAAGATCCATTTTAAGTTCATGAAAAAGTTTGAAGAAAATTTAGAGAAGCTCAGAAAAAAAGTGGGTTCCACCACTAATAAAATTACTTTCCAAAGATCCTGATCAGGTTAGGTTTTGTATAGATATGACAGCTTCCAATACAGCTATATTAAAGGAGAGATACCTGACTAGTGAATGACATACAAAAACTAAATGATGCAAAGTTCACAGTAAGTTAGACTTCAGGTCTATATATCACAAACTTGAATTTCACTCAACCACTGAAGGCATCACGACTTTATCTCCCAGCACAGAACTGATTAGATATAAGATTTAAACAGCTATTTATATAAGTATAAACTATAATATATCTATTTATTTATTCATTTATTTATGTTTATATTTATATATTGATTAATATCTACTTGCTAATAATTTAGATCTTGTAGATTTTTAGCATATAATAATAATAATATTAAATTTGTAACATATGCTTGAGGACATAAATACATATTTTTAGTAATGAAACACATATAGGAATTAAATAAATGTTAATGTTAATGTCTACATCTTTGATTCTACAGATTCAACCCTTCGTTTTATAGGTCTTATTGACATGTACATATTTTTAAATATGAGGTTCTTATATGATATCTATACTCGAGGAACGTTTTTTGATACATATATTAGTATTGACATGAATACATGAACCTTATATATATATATATATATATATATACATATTTTTATTTTGGGTATATTTTTATTTTTATTTTGGTTATATGTATTATATTTATATTCATTTTTCATACATAGAATATAAAAAATATTTTCATATAGAACACGAGAAAGATCTCATATATTATTGTTCTATAAGTTTATGAAATGCGTTACTTGCACATTACTAAATAGTGACTATTTATGTTTTAGATGTTTTAAATGGTTTTAATGTGTTTTAAGGTTTGTCCTAATATATTTTAAAAATTGAAGTATTCAAACATATGTATATAGGTATTATGACAGTAGGTTATTAGCTCTTTATATAAATGTGAGCATTATTTACTATTTTGAATGCCTTGAATGCATTTTAAAGTTGGAAAGCATTGTTTTTAACTAACGTATATAAGCATTGTGACATTTTAGTATACTAGCCCTCCATATAAATGTGAGCACTGTTTTGTGTTTTGAATTTAATTAATTAAGTAAATTGAATGATTGGATGCATTTACTTGTTCTAATTGAAGTTTACTGACTATATATACCATCCGATATTATTTATTAAATGTGAAGATCTGAGGAAGCGCACTTCAAGTGCGTGAAAGCGCTTATCTGTTTGTTTTTCGTGAATAAAGAGTTCGTTTATGGTATCCTGAAACAGCATCTTCTTTTTGGTTGGTGAATCCATCAGTGTTTTTTACTGCATATTGCCTTTTCACTTTGACTGGGGATTCTATTGGCATCATCCGGTATATTTCAACAGTTTTACTTCTCTTCTATTTTTACCGGAGATACCGCAACTACAACATGGAAGATGCAGCAATTGAACTTGACTACAATCCGGCTTCAAGAGGGAGCCAACAACAAAAATGGGAATATCTTATTCAATCAAATGAAAATCCGTTGTTACAGCTTGACCTACAGGTACCTTCTGAAATATCAAGCCCCAATATAGAAACTAATAACAATATGACTGAGTTTAACATATTGCTAAGGCAATTAGAGAATGACATGTATAAATTACAAAGATACTCCTGGCAGCGTAAGCACCTGGAGGCTTGTGTACATTTTAAAATTATACCAAGAGGCATGCGAGTACTTTGCATGCCTACTTATGGCGAACAACATCCTGTGCTATTGAAGAAGTGGCAAGATCTAAATATCAACCTCGGTTTCAGCTACATTAATCTGATTTTGGAATACTTCTTGCCGATAGAGACAGATTTACAAAAAAAGGTGGAGGCGCTCAGAAAAGACATCTATGAGCGTTTCATATCCAACAATTTTTGTTGTAGAAAAATAGAAAATTTGTATTCCCAATTAAATATATATAGTGAAAAACTCAAATTAATAAAACAAAGGAAATTATGTCGTGACCACAGCGATTTCGCAAATGGTAACATCTTCGTGTGGCCGAGGATACACAACCAGGCACAGCCGGGGGCAGCTGCAGCATTGGATGGAGGAGCTGATGATGTCACGACGTATAGAGTGAATGCCAACAGTCGAATGGATCATTTGAGTGAAGTAATTGAAGCACCAACGACCACTGGTAATACAACAGGCGAAGTTAATTTCAACATTATTCCAAGTGGAGTTACTTCAACAAATATTCTTCTGAATAGAACAGTTACTGATACATCAACACCACCACCAAATCAATTGGCCCTGGGAGCATCTACCAATAAAGAGAGTGAACAAGTCGTTCGTCGG
This sequence comes from Protopterus annectens, assembly GCF_019279795.1. Classification (NCBI taxonomy): domain Eukaryota; kingdom Metazoa; phylum Chordata; order Ceratodontiformes; family Protopteridae; genus Protopterus; species Protopterus annectens. The sequence continues at coordinate 1,485,434,538 of NC_056739.1, forward strand.
AAAACCAACACTTCAGATGATACACGTTTTTTACCATATCCCATCAGACAGACACATTACACAAGAGGCCGTTCATTAAGCAAAGGTCCCAGGAAGAGGAAATTTTCAGAGGAAAGATATGGGCAAAGGAAAAACGTAAGAAGCTAAATGACTTAGTATATGACTTTTCCAGCAGAGAAATTAATGAAATTGATTTAACGTTGTTAAACAAAGGGCTGGGTTTTATACCCTCGCAGTGTAGCAAGCTAAACAACACGTTGACTGAGTTAAGATTATTTGGTAGGTCGGTAGCTTTAAAAATGTATTTTTATACATGCACAGGAACATCTGAAGCTACTGCAAATGCATCTCTAAAGAAGAGAAGTAGTTTTATTTCCCCCACACCGCATCAAGTAGAATGTTTCATTAGAATATGTGAAGACGATTTTTACAAATATTATACATATAGTGACAAAAATAGAAAGAAGAACAAATTTTACAATATGAGTAGATCTGAATTGATCTCACTTACCAAACTGAAAGAGGATGATATGCTAACTATAAAGCCAGCCGATAAAGGGGGTAGCATAGTCCTTATGGACACAGAAAGTTACAATGAAAGTATGCATACACTTTTAAATGATATTAAGACATATAGAGTTATATCTGGAACCGATATATCCAAGATTATACGAAATGTGCATGACAATATATACGACCTCTTAATGTGTAGACAAGTAGATAGAGAGCTATATGATTTTTTACTCATTGATTTACCTTTGATACCTTCCATGAAAGGCCTTCCCAAGGTACATAAAGGAACATTTCCTCTCCCAATGCGACCAATTGTTTCAGGCAGGGGATGGGTCACTTCTAATATATCTACATATTTAGAAACAATATTAAGACCTATAGTTGATTCCATCCCCACTATTCTGAAAGACACCTACCATTTATTAGATGACATCAAAGAGTTTAATGGAAGTTATAAAAAAGCATTGGATGGTTGCATCCTAATAACACTTGATGTTAAAAACCTCTTCACCAGCATACCCAATGATGAAGGTTTGCAAGCTATGATGGAAGTGTTGAATATAGATACAGATTTTGATACAGATGAGAAAATCTTGTTACATTTCCTTTTGCAAATGGTTCTTGAGAACAATGTATTTATGTTTAAAGATAAATATTATTTGCAGCAATGGGGAGTAGCTATGGGCACTCCCGTTGCCAACACTTATGCAAATTTGGTTGTGTTTAACTGGGAGAGAAACAATTTATTTAATGATGAAAGATACAGAGAAAACATCAGAATGTATAGAAGATTTGTAGATGACATTCTGATCCTATGGGAAGGCACTATGGATGATTTTAAAAAGTTTTTAACACATTTAGATTCAACCACCCAATTTCTGAAATTTACAATGGAGTGGTCTTATACTTGTATTAGTTTTTTAGATATTAACATTATAATAAATGGGAACAGGATGGAAACTAGTCTATATAGGAAGACATGTTGGGTGAACAACCTCTTACACTATAATAGTATGCATCCTAGACATGTGTTCCCAGGTATAGTCAAAAGTCAGTATACTAGAATAGGCAAGCTATGTGATAACGATCAAGTGCTCATTCAAGAAATAGAAAATATGGAGAAGCTTTTTATAGATAGAGGCTACAATAAAAGAATGCTTAATGAGGTTAAAATTGAAGTCTTTCCAACGGAAGATTGTGCACATAACTTAGGAGAGAAACATAATAAGGTATCTAATCAACTCACAGCGAGTAGAAAGACTTATAACACTAAAAATAGGGTAGCATATTTGATGCAATACACTAATGACATTTATGATTTGAAGAATATAATTAAACAAAACTGGAAATTATTAACCGTGGATGAAGGAATTAAAAACATGGTAGGCGAGCAACCCAAATTTATTTTTAAAAACTCACCTAGTCTTAAACGACTACTATGTTTTAAAGAAGAGAAAGGTAAATTAAATGAACAGATACATTTGAAAACTGTAGGTACCTTTCCATGTACAAGATGCAACATGTGTCGAAATAAGTAATGAACAACTTTATGAACATCCAAGAATGAATTTTATATTCAAACCCAGATTCTATGCAAGTTGCAACTCTATGAATCTGGTATACTTAGCGACATGCACAAGATGTGAAGTTTTTTACGTTGGTCTGACTAAGCGAAAGTTTAAATAAAGGATATACAATCACATTTATGAAATAAGGAAGAAGAGTGATAAGAATGCTTTAGCCAGACACATAAATGAATATACAGATCATAGCTTTAGATTCCGAGTATTGCAACTAGTAAGTCTAAATAAAAGATGGGGAAATAATGCAAACACTCTAGCAAATATTGAATTGTCATGGATTTTGAAGTTAGGTGCCCACTTATATCCTGGCTTGAATCAAACTATCTGTATTAAACCAGCTCTAGATAGCAGGTTGTATAAGTAAAGGTTGCTGTATCTACCTGTACATATATATATACATATGCATATTACTCCCACGGCTATTGAAATGTTGTATATTATTCATAGGCCATTAACAAAAGTGCTTTCTATTCTTCATCTTATTTAAACAGCATCATTTAATTTAACTAATTTTTACTATACCATTTGAGTATATGTGCATTTATAAATACAATATATGAAACATATGAAATATTTTGTTATTCTATGTTCGATAAATATCTTAAAAGATAGTATATATTTTAAATAATTTTATAAATAATATTAGTTTAAATTTGATATGTTATAACTGAATATATGGATTGTTTTATACTATCTACATGTACCCAGTTATATTTATATTTATGTTTATATTTATATTTATATTTATATCTATATTTATATTTATATTCATATTTATATTTATATACGTATATGTATATGTGTATATATTTTCTACTTGTTATTTGCTACACATAGTCTGTTTATATACGTATCTTATATCTATATATATGTATTTATATTGATAGATATTATTATATATATATATTATATATATACATTCCATTTAAACAGCTATTTATATAAGTATAAACTATAATATATCTATTTATTTATTCATTTATTTATATGTTTATATTTATATATTGATTAATATCTACTTGCTAATAATTTAGATCTTGTAGATTTTTAGCATATAATAATAATAATATTAAATTTGTAACATATGCTTGAGGACATAAATACATATTTTTAGTAATGAAACACATATAGGAATTAAATAAATGTTAATGTTAATGTCTACATCTTTGATTCTACAGATTCAACCCTTCGTTTTATAGGTCTTATTGACATGTACATATTTTTAAATATGAGGTTCTTATATGATATCTATACTCGAGGAACGTTTTTTGATACATATATTAGTATTGACATGAATACATGAACCTTATATATATATATACATATTTTTATTTTGGGTATATTTTTATTTTTATTTTGGTTATATGTATTATATTTATATTCATTTTTCATACATAGAATATAAGAAATATTTTCATATAGAACACGAGAAAGATCTCATATATTATTGTTCTATAAGTTTATGAAATGCGTTACCTGCACATTACTAAATAGTGACTATTTATGTTTTAGATGTTTTAAATGGTTTTAATGTGTTTTAAGGTTTGTCCTAATATATTTTAAAAATTGAAGTATTCAAACATATGTATATAGGTATTATGACAGTAGGTTATTAGCTCTTTATATAAATGTGAGCATTATTTACTATTTTGAATGCCTTGAATGCATTTTAAAGTTGGAAAGCATTGTTTTTAACTAACGTATATAAGCATTGTGACATTTTAGTATACTAGCCCTCCATATAAATGTGAGCACTGTTTTGTGTTTTGAATTTAATTAATTAAGTAAATTGAATGATTGGATGCATTTACTTGTTCTAATTGAAGTTTACTGACTATATATACCATCCGATATTATTTATTAAATATGAAGATCTGAGGAAGCACACTTCAAGTGCGTGAAAGCGCTTATCTGTTTGTTTTTCGTGAATAAAGAGTTCGTTTATGGTATCCTGAAACAGCATCTTCTTTTTGGTTGGTGAATCCATCAGTGTTTTTTACTGCAAGATCCATTTTAAGTTCATGAAAAAGTTTGAAGAAAATTAAGAGAAGCTCAGAAAAAAAGTGGGTTCCACCACTAATAAAATTACTTTCCAAAGATCCTGATCAGGTTAGGATTTGTATAGATATGACAGCTTCCAATACAGCTATATTAAAGGAGAGATACCTGACTAGTGAATGACATACAAAAACTAAATGATGCAAAGTTCACAGTAAGTTAGACTTCAGGTCTATATATCACAAACTTGAATTCACTCAACCACTGAAGGCATCACGACTTTATCTCCCAGCACAGAACTGATTAGATATAAGAGGCTGCTATTTAGGGTTAGCTCTGGTGCTAAAATATTTCAGTATGTAACTCAACAAGTAACACAATGGGTCAAAAATCCAAGGAACATCAGGAATGACGTTGCGGCTTATGTCAAAAATGAAAGAGTACAATGAGAGTTTGAAAATGTATAAACCTGATGAAGAGAGTGGGATCATAAATTAAATAATGAAAGTGTATTTATGGAAGCCATGGCTTTATATTTTCAAGCAGTGTCATGTCCCAGAACTCAAAAAGCATTATCTGACATTTAACCCAATGAAGAAGAAGGTCACGCATCTTTTGACTATGGCTGATTGTAGTTTTACATTTATGAAATAATATGGCATAATTAAAGAATGATTAGGTGCATTAATTTAAAAAAAGATACAATTTATTTGGGCAAAAATGCCACAAGAAGATGTGATGTCTATATATAAAAAGCCACTGCTTTTTTTTCTGAATCAGAATGTAACAGAAATATGAGTTACAATTGTCTAATAATTGCAGCAAACAGATTAAAATATGTAATTTAATCTTTAATATGTTTATTTTTCTGTTTCATAAAATATGTATAAACTTTCAACATTGTTCTATGAATGTAAAAAGAAAAAAGAAAAGAAAAGAAAATGTATGTAATGTGCATTTTATAAATTGAGTGTAATAAACTGCAACGTCCTGCCTTCTTGAGTTCCAAAGCAAAGGGTCATAAAAGACCAGTTAAGATATTCCTCAAAGTGATAGATAGTGAAAGCTAGATGAACAGCCATTAGTATGTAAATGTGGAAAAACCTATTGGTTACATCTCTAGGTTCTGTATGAAAAAATATAAACCAGAAAGCTGAAAAATAGAGAACAGCTTCGTCAGAACAGAAGAAGACAATGTTATTTGGAAGTGTAGCATGATTTTGTTCTTTCATATTTGTCTCTGTCTGAAATATGCTCTGGAAATTTAGATACATTTAACTTAAAGTCAGCAATTATTTTAGATATGCATAGCCAGGGAAAAGAATAGCTGGAGGTAGAGTTTTCCTTGTTGCACTCTATTTGGCCAAATAATTAGTTGTATCTCTTTCCTTGTGCATCTCAGCATCTATATGTATGATTAACTGCTTCCTCTAATGTAAGACAAAATAGTAGATAGGCATTTGGATGGTGTTTGAAACCTACCACTGCATCCAATGTAAAGAAAAGAAACTTGTCAGACCAATTACATTCTAAGAATGGGGCCTGAGTTCAAATACAAAAATTCCTTACTTTGACAGAAATAGTGGTCAATTAGAAGTGGATACAAGATGTATAAATCTTGATGTGGTATTAAACCAAAGCCACGATGGGCATTAAAAAGTCACAGTATTTGCAGGCAGATGCTTGTCTGATACATGAAACATGAAAGATCTGGACTAACAAGAAAGTGTTTGCAATTGTCTGAGCCTGTGATCAAGTTAATATGTGTATCTTTAGAAAAGCTTCACATTGCTAACAGATCATACATCATTAGGAGCTATGTTTAATGATCACATATCAAACCTTCCTTTTTACTTTCTCCACATCTTCTGGGTTTCTAATACCATGACAGGAAGGGACTCCATTCCTAAGTCAAAGTATAATTAAAGTTCATGAAATTAGTACTGCTTCAATCTTTGATGTTAGCCAGAAGTCATCTTTGCAGCACTCACAATGTTCCCAGTAATGACTCTTCTGTAATTCATACAGAGTTACATGTATTGGTGACATATCTAAGTACAATTGTAAATTCTTTTTTATAAGACTCGTTGCTCCCACTACTATTAGAACTCCCTGGGTGTCCTTCTTCCACATTGCCCTCATTTCAGCCTACAAATCCTGGTATTTTACAACATTGTGTCTCTCTGTATGTAGGACACTGTAGTCACTGGGTATAGCAGTTTCAATGATCAATGCTACTTTTGCCTTCCTTTCATAGACTACTATATCTGGTTTTCTTGCATCTGTTCTTTGAACTGCTGGTAATGGGTGATCCCATGTGATATAAACTTCATCATTTTCTATAATGGTTTGTGACATGCTTCCAATGTTTGTCAGCTACTTCAGTATTATAATGTTTGCCCAATCCTCAGTGCAACAGTCTTGCCACATTATTATGCCTTTCAGTATACAGTCCTACCATTAGTATATCACAACCAGCAACAAGATGTGTGACTATCTCCAATTCTGTTTTACAAAACCTACATTTTCTGTTTCCCCCACATGTTCAATGGACTTTGTAAATTAATGGGTATGTAGTCCACTATCTTGGGTCGCCAATATTAAACTTTCGTCTTTTGGTTTAAATTCACCTCTCCTTAAACATTCCTGTGTTCATTCCTGATCAACATAAGGTTGTTCCAAGACTTTTCTATACTTAACTATATTTATGCAGAATTTATGCAGAATAGAAAGATGGTTCTTAAGACTTCACCTTTATGAGGTCGCTGCACAGAGCAATGAAGGATGAGACAATACTGCTAATTATTTGTCCAGACATATTATAAGTTTGACAGAAAAGGATGAAAGGTCTGTTGAAGTAGGATACTTATTTGAGTATAATTAGTGAATGTGCAGTAAAAGGAAGAGGCAAGACACAACAACAAAGGGAGATACAGTTTGGCAGAAAGTGAAAAAATACTGTAGTAATGGCACTTTGTATAAAATTAAGAATGCAGTTCAAAAAAATAAAGACAATAGAGAAATGTGAGAAATTAAAAGGAAATATAAAAATGTAAGAAAGTTAGAAATGTTTGCATAAAGTCTTGAGAGTGATAATACCAAAATAATTTAAGGCAGTGTATGCAGTCCATTAAAGAATTGTAAAGACCAAGTCAATAATGTGGAAGAAAATATGGTTTCCTAGCACAGATGAAGTTATACAGACAATGCTGAAATATTTTTTTTATGTCAGGCAAGAATACAGCATAGCACAGCAAAGCTTTTACCATACATAACTCCCAGCTTCTGGACTGGCTAGAGCACTGACTTTTATGAGATGATTATTCAAATTGTTCATTAAACAGCCAGTATTTTCTATGTCATGACATGTAGTAATACCTGGTATTGATAGGATATTTGCAGTCTGTTACAAACCAGATTCAGTGAAGACTGACAATGGTCCTACCTTCCACAACTAACAAGTTAAGGAATCTTGTGAGCTCCAACATACTGCCTATAGGATGGTGACTCTTTTTGACATAAGTTAGTGGGTTAGTAAAATGTTTCACAAAGAATATCAGCAAGGCAAAAGATAATGACTATAAATATACACTGGAAACATAAATTGAGGTGTATAGTGAAAGTCTTAGGAAGGTCTGTATATCTGACTGTTGAAGCTATGTCAACAAGCCTGATGCCAAGCATACTTTTAGGAGCAAGATAGTGTCCACCCCTAAATCCAGAAATATAACAGATGAAGAAATCAGCAGTAGAGACTACAGAGTGAGAGACAGACCAAATGCTAAGTGAAGGACCAAGAAACATTCCTTCTGCAGAGGGCACACTATATTGATGAAAATAAACAGCACAGACACGATAATTTATCTGATTGTCTCATAAAAACATTAAGAGATTAATGATCACTGTGACTAAAGAAATGTACCTCTTCACAGGACATTTTTAAAACCCTTGTTTGCCACCAGTTTTGAGAAGGAAATTACTATGGCTGTGAACTGTTTTTTTATATTTTGTAAACAAATAATGACGCCATTGAGGGTTTGCATGTGTGTGTGTGTGTGTATGTGTGTGTGTGTGTGTGTGTGTGTGTGTGTGTGTGTGTGTGTGTGTGTGTAATATTGAAGAAAGACCTGGTGATCCATTTCCATTTACTCCTTGCCTAGTAAACTCCATGGATAGTGGCAGCTGTTCATGGGGTCACTGTAGGAACCAGAAGCAACTCATGAGCATTGATGGATGGAGCTTCCTCTTCAATGAACATATGGAAATATTACTTATGAATTATACCACATAAGTCAGCATATAAGATAGTATCATTTTCTAGTTATGTGATGTTGTTTTCCTAAGTTATCTGTTCTGGATGTATTGTTTAGTGCAGGTCTACTAGACCTGATTAATAGAGCTGGCAATGTTGGATGGGGTTGTAGGAGATGAACGAAAGGGCTAAACTGATAGCTTCTGTCATGGTGGGAGGGGAGTAGTGCTTGCCTAAGATCATGTGCTTCATTTGGGCTCCTTGGTAGAGACCAGGGAGCCAGTGAATATATTTGTCTTATGGGATGTAGGGCATCTGCAAACATACATTAATTAGGAGATGTAAATAACAGTCCTGCTCAATGCTCATTGAATGTCCAGCCTATCAGCACTAGGCATGCATGGGAAAATCACAGGGTATAAAGTAAAAACAAAAGCAAAGAAAAGAAGCGAAGAAAAAACAGTCCCTCTGCAGAAGACATCATTGCTCCAAGTGCAATATACCCCCAGATACAGGAGAATGAATGGACCATAGAATGGGTTCTTGCCTCTGGAGAAAAAATGGGTCACTACAGCAGCTGAGAGAAGACTCAGTGGTCAAATGAGAACTATAATAAATAAATAAATAAAAACATGTCAGTGATTAGTTATTCCTCAGGTGAATGCCTCCAGAAGAATGCTACCATAGAATTAACACGAGAAATTTACATTTCTCCAGTAAAGTATTGCAATGCATGATGCATTTAGAAATTTCATAAATAATATTTTTGCAGTCAGAATTTTCTCCGATCTATGTCAGGAAGATAACTGCTTTGCAATGATGTTATCTTTTGAACGTCTATATTAGCAAGTCAAAAATACGTTTGAGCGAATACCTAATAAACGTCACATGTTAGTCGAAAGAACGTAATGTCGAAGTCTGTATATATCGGAAAAACTAAGAACTAAGTGTTTTAGTTGGCCAACTGACATCTATGACGTAAGTGCGTGGCTAAAGTGATATAAAATTAAAATCCAAGTTCCACTTTAAATTAATTTTATAAATATATATTACGTATACTCTATTCTATGCTACATATTCAATGTCTATTACAGAAAAAGAAATATGTATTGCAAATGTAAATATTGTTTTGCGCATACTATTTACGTGCAGTTTGAGCAGTACTATAGCGTGCATATTGCATTTACTATCTGCAACAATAGCTTACGCTCTTTCAACAGGACCTGGTGTGATAGGTAATATGTATGGAACTGTACAGTCTCAAAAGATGAAACAGATGCTTATAATCGACGGGTATTTGTATGTACTAGAGAAAACTATCAAAACTAAAAAGTATTGGTGTTGTCGATTGAAAAATGGCCTTAAATGTAAAGGTAGGGCTCTAACTAGCAGTAAAGATTTGCAGGAAATGTTACTGAAATCAACTGTACATCAGCATGTTCAGATCCAACTGAGGCTGATAAATACGTTGCTTGCAGTAAATTAAGAGAAATGTCTAAAGATTGTAGACATACACCTGCATTATTGGTAGATGAAGTTTTGGCTAGTACTTCATTGGAGAGTGTTGTTACATTACCTACTCGTAGGTCCCTTTTGCAGCATGTACATAGAGAGAGGCGAAAGAGTTTACTTACTCACTCTAAGCCCTACACTACATTAAGTTCAGTATCTTTAGATGATTTTAAGTTGAAATAGTCTACCTTTATTCAAGAACGTAAGGTAGATATTCATTCTAACTTACATGTTTTAGCATTCACAACTAAGGAAAATTTAATTGACCTTTGCAGGAGTGAAATCATGTTCATGGATGGTGACTTTTTAACGAAAGGCAAGTTTTGTAGACAGTTATACAGCATTCATGCCTTAATTTCACGTAATGACAATCAAAAATGTGTTCCCTTGTTGTATTGTCTTATGACAAAAAAATCCTTCAAATCGTATAACTTCATGTGGGAATGTATTTTCACATTATATACACAGTTAGATGTAACTCCAAATGTGAAGTTTTTACTATGTGATTTTGAATTAGCTGCAATAAAAAGTATAGCAGCTAATTTTAGTGATGTCATCAACAAAGGATGTAAAGGAGCTTATAGCATTAAGTTTTCTACCTGAAGATGAGGTCATGCCAGCATTTAAAGAGCTATCTAAAGAATTTCCTGTACAGGGTAAAGAGCTACTCTGTTACTTTTCAGATGTATTTGTTTTGGGTCGTGTAAGGAAGCAGTTTACTTGCTCTATAACATTAGGTAGGTTTCCTCCTATGTATCCTGTTTTATTTTGGAACGTGTCAAGTTTAAACGATAATTCATTAACGCGAACACAAAATTATGTTGAAGGTTGGCATCGGCAAATCAGGTGTCTCCTTAGAAGACGAATCTCCGATATTCCATGTGTGTTGTCCATATTAGTTCATGAACAAAACAGGGTAGTTGAAATCCGACTTCAACTAATGTCAGCTTGTGCTGTATCACTGAAGAAAAGAAAGACTTTAGAGCGTGAAAGACGTTTGCAGTCTGTACTGTCAAACAAGCATGATACAACAGTTCTGAGTTTCTTTGTGTTGTAGCTATGTTGCTTAAAGTATGAATGTATATTTGTTAACATCTAAATTATATGCACAATTTACTATATGGGGTTTATATTTGATTTATTTATTGTTTAAATTATTGTTTACATTATATGCACAAAAGTTCACGGGTGGAAGTATTAGGTTAAGTATGGTACTGCTGGGTGGATCATGTCATATGTATTGTAGTGACGTGCACGTTAGCACTTATAGGTGTTTTTTTATTTCAGTAAGTTTAGTTCCTTACTGTATCACACCAGGTTTTGTTTGCTAGCCAAATAAAAGCATTCGACATTTTAAGTTTCGGGATTTATGTATTTCAATATTTTATGTTTTCGCACTTTATGTGTCGCTTATTAGGTATTCGCTCAAACGTATTTTCGACTAGCTAATATAGACCCATATTTTGATTATCTGGAATTTAGATGGCCAGATAGACAGATTTATTTGGATATTTTATCTTCAGGGATAAATCAAAATAAAAATAGTAGAATAGAGCACCAACAGCATTATCCATTCCAACACTCACTAACCAATCACCAGTGATGCTATCATTTTACCTGTAATCTACTAAGGTTGAACTGGAAGGAAGTAGTGCAGCAAAATGATTACGGAGGTCAGCTGTGAAGCTGGATGCCCATATCTGACTTCTTTGGGCTCCAGCTTATATACTGTGTGACCCTGAGCAAGTCACTTAGCTTTGTTCTACTCCTAAACACACCTCAGAAACAGAACCACAAGAGTCAGTCTGTCTACTAATAAGCACATTTAACTAAGTACCAAAACAAAAAGTAAGATGACTGATCCTGCAAGACTGGCATTAGTGGATTAGGACACAGAAGGAAGGTCTAAGAAGGAAATTTTAACAAGTGTTTACAGACCATGATTTAAGTAAAAAATCATATATGTGATCATTTATAGTTTGATATAAATAAACACTGAATTTCATTCTTCTTAGCTCTTGCGCCAGTATCTCTAATGGTGGCAAACATCAGTCACATTTATTGTACAGTTCTTTTAGCTGAGTCATTTATGTGGGCTTTCTGTACTATACTTTTCTGCACACACTTCAGTGCATTAAGAAACATTTTAAATAGCATTATTGATAAACTAAGGACTGCATACTACCATACCACTATGGACTGCATACTACCATAACACTAAGAACTGCATACTACCATACTCACTATGAACTGCATACTACCATAACACTAAGGACTACATGCTACCATCACACTATAGACTACATACTACCATAACACTAAGGACTACATACTACCATCACAATATGGACTGCATACTACCATATCACTAAGGACTACATACTACCATCACAATATGGACTGCATACTACCATACTCACTATGAACTGCATACTACCATAACACTAAGGACTACATGCTACCATCACACTATAGACTACATACTACCATAACACTAAGGACTACATACTACCATCACAATATGGACTGCATACTACCATATCACTAAGGACTACATACTGCCATACCATACATACTGTAGGGGTCCAAATGGAGACATGATAAATCAGCAAGCAAAGTAGACTAGTAGTGCTGAAATTGAATTCATCCTCAAGTCTTAGTGAGTACCGACATGAGACGGACCCTGTTTTTCACAAAATCTCACCAAGATGACACTGATATACAGGCTGTATTTTTATAGTATATATCATGGACAGAAATAGGTCAAAATTTAAAAAACATAGCTGGGTGCACAAGAACCAGGATAAAAAAGTACCCGGTCCTGGTAGGCACACTGGTGCCAAGACTGGAAAAAATGACAGTGTAGAATCCTCAAAATATGGAAACATTACTAAAATGGGGCCAGGCCTGGCCCAGGGGGAGGATGGCCCCCCCTGTTGTAAAAGGAAGTAGCAGTCCACAAAAAAATCACAAAAACTGATAGGCCAAAGAAGAGCCACAAAGATGATTGAGTGGACTATTGAAGATATGAAAGAAATTATGTATTGTTACTATTATGCAAAAGCCCAGAATTTCCAGACACAAGATATACAAAAAGATTAAAAGGGAAATTAGAGGGAAAAATATACTTCCACAAGAAAAACTGTCAGAAGCCTCAAATAAAAATGTGTGTTCATTAATACAACAGATTTGTGAATAACAGTATATAGACCAAGAAACTTTGATCGGTTTGGAAAAAGAAGCATCTGAGGAAGTGCAAAAATATAAACAAAAAAACCCAGAGATTTTTGAAAGGTGTAAAAATGAAATATGGACATGGGAAAGAACCTGGGATTTGATATGGTGCAATATTTATGCAAAAGCAAAAGCCAAATTAATCAATATAAAGAAGGCAGCCCCAAAGATATTCAAAGAGAAATACAGGCAAAGGCATCCAGACATGGAAAATTTCACAGTAAAGAAAATAATATCACAAGGAGGGAATGTAGAAAAGATTAGTAAAGTAGAAGTTAAAAAAAAAAACAGAAGTTGAAGTTATGGAGTGCTTTCCAAAGTGAAGGATTTGGTGTAGAAGGTCTAACACAGGTTACATCACAGGATGATGGAACAAGTCGCAAAAGTAAGGAGAAACAGGAAGATCAGGAAACATCTGAAGAAGAAATATGGACATGGGAAAGAAAAAGAAATTTAATATGGTGTAATATTTATGCAAAGGAGAAAGCAAAACTAATCAATACAAAAAGAGCAGCACCAAAGATACCTGAAGACAAATGCAGGCAAAGGAATCCGGACATGGAAAACTTTACAATACAAAACATAAGGAGACAAAGAGAAAAAGTAGATAAGGAAATTAGAAATTGAGAAATTAAAGAAATCAGAATGGAGGTTATGGAGTACCTGCAAAGTGAAGGATTCAGTGCAGAAAATCTAATTCAGAAAGTACCACAACAGGATAGAGCAATGGATATCCAAATTAAGGGGAAACCAGTGGAACAGAAAGCAATTGGTCAGGTGCCATATGAAGATATTTTGGAGCCTTCAAAGGAAACCAGTACAAACATTTACTTGAAGCTGGACAGCAAGGAAAGGAACAGGAAACTGTGGAAACTCTGAAGCAGTCAATTTTGAGGAGTGAAGCAGCCAGTTTTGAGAAGTGATAGGCCAGTGAGTTCCCATATGACAGAGCAATGGATGGCACAGGATATAGTTGAAGAGAATGTGCCACAAGAAGATGCTATAGAACTTCATATAAAATGCCCACATGAAATGGAAAACAAAAAATCTGCCCTCGGTTTAGAAGAAAATGAGCTAAGAGAAGAGTTGCTTGATTTAATAGATATATACACATATTATGATCATATATCTATTAAATCAAGCAACTCTTCTCTTATATACACATATTATGATCAGTTTCCACGGTGGTATGGTGGTAGCATTGTTACCTCACAGCAAGAGATTCTCACGTTCGATTCTCGGCTTGGCTTGGGAGTGCCTTCTGTGTGGAGTCTGCATGTCCTCCCCGCGGTTGGGTAGCATTCGAAAGACATGCGTGCGTAAATGGGCATTCCTTCATTGAAGGTTGGGCATCGAGCTGGCACCTCGGCGTTTCGTAAAAATCTACTGCCAATCATTAGCAGACCGGAGTTCCGCTGTGGCGACCCCTTACCGGGAAAAAGCCGAAAGACAAACAACAACATACACATATTATGATCAATGAAAAAAATAGACTGCAGAAGGTCAATAAAACCTAAAAAGTCAGAAGTTTTGATAAAACAAATGAACACAGTAATTAGGACTGTCCATAGAGATCCATGTGATATAACAGAAGTAAACAAGATATATTACTAAGCATATAAATTAATAACTGATAAAGTTCTACCACAAGAACACAGGTTAATGAGGGAAAGAAAGGGGAGAAATAGAATACCATCATGGAAGTATAAAATAGAGTAAACTATAAAGGTATTAAGGCAAGAAGTGTCACTGTTAGAAGAGTATAGAAGAGGAACAGATCAACAAAAATATTCAGAAAGATAGACGTGATAAAAGCAATGCACAATATTAGAACAAATCAGGATCTATCATGCACTATCACAAATAAACTAAAAATGTCAGCACAGGCGGAAAAACTTAGAAGATATGTAGATAAATATAAAAAAGTTTTATAGAGAATTGGGGAAACAAGGTGAAAGGAATTGAAAGACAACCAAAAAAGAAGAAATTGGGGTATTTATGAAGATCCTGTAGAACATAACAAAAATGATAACTGGGTAGAAGACGTAAAAGAAAGAATAAGAAGTATAAAGGTACAGGATATGAAATGGGATGAAATAACAGCCAGAGAGGCTGAAACAAAGTTAAGAAAATCCTCTAATTGGAAAACCCCAGACGCAGTACCTAACTTCTGGTTAAAAGTATTAACATCTTTGCACGAAGATTTAGCCATGAGTAAGGACTATTTATAAGCACAGCCCTAACAGACACTGACCTGGCTAGCAACAGGAAAAATAATGCTCCTACTTAAGAGTGAACTTTCAAGCTACCCTAAAAATTATAGACCAATAACTTGCCTTCTGACAACGTATAAACTATACACTGGAATGGACGCTGCCAGAGTTTATAGTCATTTAGAAGAAATCTCAATTATGGCAATAGAACAAAAGGGCAATAAAAGAAAGTCATACGGAACAAAGAATCATTTAAGTTAAAGTCATAGTGGAGAACTGTAAAAAGGGGAAGAATTTAAGTATGGCATGGACTGACTACAAAAAAGCTTTTGATAGTATCCTACATTCATGGATAAAAGAATGCTTAAAAATGTATAATATACATCCTATACTGATCGACTACATTACAGTGACCTTGAAACAGTGGCAGACCACTTTGCAATTAAGCCATGATAAAGGAAAAATTATTATCCCAGGGATAGAAATTCAAAGGGGGATATTCAAGGGTGACTCTCTGTCACTGCTGCTATTCTGCCTTGCTCTTAACGTATTAAGCTGTTTACTTAACCAAATCAAAACGAAAAGTCAAACCAGAAATATAAAAGGCAACTGTGAAAGACACCAACACAGTAGAAAAAACTGTTTATTTAGTGCTTTCATCCGCCAAATGGCTGGACTTCCTCAGAATACAAACCAGACACTGAACAAGCATATAAATACCCGCCCAATTAAGGTCAATAGCACCAAGTAATGAATTCATTGAATAATTGATGCTTAATGCATAAAGACAAAATTAAAGTGAAATGCCTAATGGTTATAAGACAAATACAAAAATGAAAACATACACAATATATGGCTTATACATATTAAATATTTCTTGTAAACCATAAAAATATATATATATATTACTTAGCAGCTTAGAACATGGCTATAGTTTGGCTTCTAGAAAACAACAAAATGTAAAGACTTTTCATCTTCGCTTTGTTGATGATTTACAACTGTATAGCTCATCAGATGAGGAACTGAAAGCACAACTGCAAGTTGTCAAAACTTTTTCAGATGATATAAAGAATGTCATTTGGACCCGCGGTGGTGGTGCTGCGGTAGCATTGTCACCTCACAGTAAGACGCTGTCCGGTTCGATTCTCAGCTAGAGCGTCTTCTGTGTTGAGACATGCATGAATGGGCGTACCTTCGTTGAAGGTTGTGCGTCAGGCCTGGCAAGCCGGTACGTAAAAATCAACTGCCAATCATTAGCGGACCAGAGTTCCGCTTTGGCGACCCCTAGCCGGGAAAAGCCAAAAGACACAAACATAAAGAATGTCATTTGGTCCTGATAAATGTGCAAAAGCAACCTTTAAATCAGGAAAACTGCAGCACCAAGAAAACATCAGTTTGGGACAAGAAAGTGATCTAAAAGATCTTGGGCAAGAGGGAGTGTATAAATATTTGGGAATTGATGATTGATCAATAATAAAAGATAAAGAAATGTAAATAAACTTAGTAAGGAATACTTTAGAAGACTTTAATTCTGAAAACAGTGTTGATGTCTAGGAACAAAATTTGAGCTATAAACCAATTTGCTCTTCCTGTCCTAATTTACAGTTTTGGAGTGACTGACTGGCCCCAAAATGTGTTGGATAGATTAGATAGAAAAACAAGACGGATGCTTCATGCTTAACAATTGATTTATAAAAATCACTGTATACCAAGATTATATATTCCTTGTTCCAAAGGAAAGATGGTCCTCCTTGAAATTGATTACATGTATAGATCTGCAATTATGGGACTGCACACATATCTACTGACCTCACAAGACTCAAACATAGTGAAAGTTTTAAAACCTGAGGATAATAAATCTAAGATGACTTCTCTGCTTAATCTGGCAGAAGCATATCAGTGTCAAGCAGGAATGGAAATCAAACCAGAAGTAGATAAAAATAAGGAAGCAACTGAATGCGCCAAAAAACAAAAGAAAGAATATAAGGTGAAGGACCAGATGAGAAGACAGGAAATGTGTAAAATGCATAATTGCAAGTATAGAAAACTTCTGAAATAACCTCATGTTGATCAGGATCGAATGAAGGAATGGTTAAGGAGAGACGAATTCAAAATAAGAGGTGAAAGGTTAATATTGGTGGCTCAAGATAGTAGGCTGCGTGCACATTGGTTATAATCCCATGCATTTCAGTCAGCTTTGGTATTATGTATATTTACTGGAGAAAGGAGAGGAATGGCTAATTTAAAGCTAGTATGAATTAAATTAAATTAATTAATTTAGTTAATGTAAACAAATTTAAAATATAGGTTACTCATAATGCTCCATGTACGGGAAAACAACAGCATTTTTTTGTTGTTGTTGTGTCTTTCGGCTTTTCCCGGTTAGGGGTCGCCACAGTGGAACTCCAGTCCGCTAATGATTGGCAGTAGATTTTTTACGTGTCAGGTTGCCAGCCCTGATGCACAACCTTCAATGAAGGTACGCCCATTCATGCATGTCTCCACACAGAAGACGCTTTAGCTGAGAATCGAACAGGACAATGTGTTACTGTGAGGCGACAACGCTCCTTTTCTAAAACCTCATTTCATCTTTTGGGTGACATTCATTTGATCTGAAGTCAAAATATCTAAAACATGTTGATGGCACATAACTAAAACTCAAAATATCAAAAATGTGGAATTTGTCTTTTATAACTGTTGTGCAGTCCTGGAGTTGGTCTTTATAAGTTTGCAGGCATCCTGCCATAAAATAGGTTTTCTTTTTCATTATTTTTAGTTTAGATATTTTGACTTACACTCCATCTTTAATACTGACCTGAGAAATGTACCATATTGTATTTTAAAAATTATAAAGTCACTTTAAAATCACTCCCACAATTTAATTACTTTTTACTCTGTAAGGCAGTCATGTTTTCTCATGTGTAAATACTCACTTTGTTACATTATTTGTATTTTTTTATGCTTATACCCTTTCATTTAGGGTATATCTCACCTACCCAGTTAATAAGTGAATAAAGATAAATAAATACTTGTGAATATTCTCTTTAAACATAGATATGAGAACTGGTTGAACAGTTTGTTCAACAGCTTAGAAAGTGACATCTGAAGCTCCGGAATAATTTATAGAACTACAAAATAGCAAACTGCTCCTAAGAAAAAGTATTTTTATTTTCCTTCACTACATCTGTCTTTACTGTCTCTTTATTCTGTATTATGTACTGGCTGAGTCGTTGCATAGCTCAAATAGCAGAACCAGAGCAATTTCAAATATTGATTTTAAAGTTGGCTATGTGATGTTTTCTGTAACATAAACTGGCATTATGCTCTTGTTTCGGATAAAAAGCACTGCTTCGATTTAGTGTAGGCTATAACAGTGGTTTATTTCACTACTAATAAGTTTCTGATCAGTCAAGGCTGCAAACGTATGTCATTGTCATGTCAGCCTATAAAATGTAGTACTTCTATCACACAACTTTGTTTAAACATGAATAACACACAGATACTGACAAATTTGTTAAGTACAAAAGAGCACAGTTAGTCTCTTCCTTACACATAAAACTGCTAAGAATAATGTCAGTGTTTTACTTTCTTTTGAAATATATTGTTATATATAAAAAGTGTCAATGCAATACAATAATAAATAGCAGCAAATTTTAAACAACCATTTACTCTGAACATGCCACAATAGATAAAAAACACACAACTGCCATTTCTATTTTTATTTGTAGATGCTGAAATTAATACAAATAACTCTATGCAAAGCTAACATATATATTTATGTATGGGTCCCTATCAGATGATCGAGTTTGCAGAAACATGAAATTCACATGGTTGGGACCATATGATCACATTTTTGGAAACCCAAAGCTTTTGAATGGAGATTGCAGTACAGTGAGGACTGGGAAATTTACCCTTTTACCCACTGTAGTGTAAATTCAGAGTCGGTATATATAATTTGCAGAGGATGTGGGGGGTGCAGGGGGGCTTGCTCCCTTGCAAAAATGTAAAAAGGGTAGATTTTTGTGGTTTTTATGTTTTGGTTTTTTTTTCTGAAGTTTGAGTTTTTGGAAACTCAGTCATATAGTCTCGACCATATGAATTTGGAGTTTCTGAAAACTTGGTCTTCTAACATACAGCTCTCTCTCTCTCTCTCTCTATATATATATATATATATATATATATATATATATATATATATATATATGGGTCTACTGTAAAAGACTGAAAATCCACTTGTTCGAAAACAAACAGTGGATCCTCGGTTACGCGAAAGTGCACTTCTGCGAAGCATGGTTCAACGAACCGTTCAGGTTAACTGAAGCACTGAGGCACACTACAGTGGGGAATAGGAAGTTGGTATATGTAAGTAGGGGGGTGTGGGGGGCGAAGCCCCCCACTCAATGTAATGTTAGTAAGTGTTTTCTGTTTTTTTTTTTTTTATGTTTTTATCGGTTCGTTGAACCAAGTTTCGCGAAAGTGCACTTTTGTGTAACTGAGCGGTCTTCTGCTCTTTTTCAAATAAGTGGTATTCAATTAAAAGTAGTAGACATATATATATATATATATATATATATATATATATATATATATATATATATATATATATATATATATATACACAGATGCAGATATATATGTAGAGAAAGAGAGATGTATTTAGGTGCATGACATTAAATCAACGACAAATTTCATCTACAAAAAAGTGTCACAATTGCTCTAAAACACATTTCTTTGAAAACACAAATGGCTGAATCACAATTGATAGAACAGTTTGTAAGGCTATAGAAAAAAAATCACTGCTGCAAATTAGTGTTGATTAGTATTTGTACCTTGTTAATGCCCAGTTTATGTTGCATTACTATCTCTAGAAGTTTGTGGTTGTGTGCCAGCAGTGATTCGCTGTGTGAGCAGTTTTCTCTTTTTTTCCAATGATGTGCTACTGTGGAATTAGTATACTAAGTATGGGGGGGTGCAGGATGTGCTTACCCTCTGCAAAAATATAAGTTTTTGAGAGGTATTGTGCTGTATATGAAGTTTTAGATGCAATGCGATTAAGGCTCAAACATTCTGGATCTGGTGCTCACTAACATGCTTGACCGTTGCACCACCCCAAGTGTGCGGCCCTCCTTGGTGAGGTCTGATCATAAGTCAGTCTCATTAGTCATTAGAAGTAGCAATTACATCTGACCCCCCCTCAGCAGAAACAAGACTAAAAAACCTCTCTAAAGCCAATTATAACCTACTACGAGATGGCATTAATAGCTTCATAGATCTTGCCACCACTGATGGCAAGGATAGCTATACTGGGATATATAATGCTTTGTATAAACATCTATACAATTGCATTGACTCAACTCTACCAGACAGGATCAAAGTAAGATCTTCAAAAAAGAACAAACCAGCCTGGTGGACATCAGCCATAAGCAGGTTACACAATAGGAGAAAGAAATTGCTGTCTAAGAGCAGGAAGGAAGGGTCTCATAATTGGAAGCACTCCCTCCTTTGCTTAAATAAGCACATAAGACACTTTGTAAAGCAATCTAAAGCTAACTATGAAGCCAAATTAGCGTCCCTAGCAAAGGGCAGCCATAAGGCATTCTTTAGCTACATCTGTAACCTTAAAGGAAAAACCCAGATTTGCATAGAACATGTTGTTAATGGCACCACATATACCGAACCTGTGGAAATAGCCAACCGGCTAGCAGATAGGTTCAGTGAGAGCTTCTCTTCCTTGTCCCCACCATATATACCCCAAAGCAGCCCTACCACCTGTGATTCACCTGTTATCTCTAAGGAGCAGGTCTTAAACACCCTTTCCAAATCCAAAAACACAGCCTCTATGGGACCTGATAAAATTCCTGGCTGTGTTCTTAATGGATAAAAACAGGAATTAGCTGCATTGCTGGGCACTCTTTTCAACCACAGCCTAAACACTTGTTATGTCCCTGTGGAATGGAAAACAGCTGCCATCATCACTTTACATAAAGGGAGCTGCATCCACTGACCTTGGGAACTATAGACCCATAAGCCTGACCAGCCTTATCTGCAAGGCCATGGAGAGAAGCATCGTGGACCTTATCAAAAAAGATATAGGAGACCTCCAAATGCTTTACCTGATCCAGTTTGGCTTCATTAAAAAGAGATCATGCCTAATGATCTTGGTGGACTTCTTCCAGATGGTCACCAAAGCCCTGGATAAAGGTAAATCTGTACATATGGCCTACTTAGACTTAGCTAAGGCCTTTGACAATGTTAGCCCGAACAAAGAACACAACTTCAGGGTAAGGTATCACCTCACAAGAAACTGTATAAAGACAAAAAAGAAAGGTAGATACGCCACGGCAATCAAAGCAAACCAGATAAAAGTCAATACATAAAATGATAATTCCCAAGGTAGAAATAAAAATCCTTTATTCGAATAGTAAGCGCTTTCATGTCTCTCAGGACGCTTCATCAGACTTGAAATAAAACACTTAAATTCAAGGCTGCTTAAATACCAATGTTGCACCTATAAAAAGCTAGATTTCTAGCACATGATAACTGCAAACAATATAATTGGTACACAAGCTAATTCAAAACAGAAGAAACATCACATAAAATAAATAATGAACCTTTCAATATTAAAAAAGCATATCTCAAATATTAATATATAAAAAATATAAAAAACATTTCATACCAAATAAAATGTCAAAACGCCTATTCCATTAGTCACATATAACTAGTTAACAAACATCCTATACATGTATAAATAAATAAAATTAGTGCCTAAAAGGCCTATCTGCTAGAAAAGGTGTCAGTGAAAGCTTGTCATTAAGGCCATGTCCTTTGTCAGCTGCTAACTTAATCCATTTAGCTTCTTTGACAATGTTCCCCACTCCGGCATCACTGACAAACTCAGTGAGCTTGGGATTAACCCGTATATTGTCAGCTGGGTTGCAAACTGGCTCACCGATAAAACACACACAGTCAAAATAGGGGACTCAGCCTGTACCAGCAGACCCATAACCAGTGGTGCTCCACAGGGTTTGGTGCTAGGGCCCCTATTATTTGGAAACATCGTCTCAGATGTACAGGCAAAAATAAAAGGTCTAAGACTGACAAATTTTGCAGATGACTGCAAACTAGGAGTGGTCATAGAGACCCCAAGCAATGTCGACATCCTACAAGAAGGTCTTACACAGACCAATGATTGATGCCAAAGTCATGGGCTCAAACTAAATGCAAAAACATCCATCATCATCTCCTCCGGCAAGGGCAATATCACAGCAGATTACCACAGTAATGACAACACCTTAAGCACTCAATCTGTGGTGATAGATTTGGGCACACAGGTTGACAGCAACATCTCCTTTGACCAACATGTCTCTACATTAGTAAGAAGGGCTTTCTACATTGCCCATCTCATAAGTAAGGGCATTGCTTCCCATAAAAAAGAGGTCATAACCCCACCATACTCTTCCCTCATCAGGCCAATAATAGAGTACCATGCTCCCTTTGGTATGTAGCTAGGCAGGCACCTGCAGCAACTGGATAGACCTCAAAGGTTTCTTACAAAGAAAATTCAAGGCCTTCAGCATATGCCAAATGTTAACAGACTAAAATCACTATCTCTCTACTCTGTGTCATACAGACTACTCAGAGGAGATCTTTACCTTGCTTTTAAAGCAGTCTCAGATCCTGCTTTAATGGAAATGCTGCACATCCATAAGTCAAATGGTACTCGATGCACTCACTCTAGGGACCTTAAGCTAGTATGTGGCATCGAAAGGGTTTGCTGGAGAGATAGATTCATTTCCCAAAGGTTACAAACTTCAAATTCAATGCAGAGCCCTTTGTTGGACTTGTTTAAACGTAATTTAGATGATTGGATGGGAAACCGTACATTCACCCTGGAGGTCTCACCAGCATCGCTCTTGGATAGGGCAGTAGGTGTTGATTTAGCTCTGCTTGAAACATTGGCACTCTAAGGAAAAGGGTTGTAACTTGGCTAGGCTTGTAAGGGCCCTGGGCCATTAGCCTAGTAACATCCTATGATCCTATGACTAAGTGTGCTTTAGAATAAATGTGTATTATATTTATTTTTTTAGACATTTTTTGATTAGATGGAAATTACAGTTGTGTAAGTAAACTTATCATAACAGTAGATGTTTGAAAAATCACTGCTGTAGTAGCCTTAGCTATATGGGTTATATCCTGCATAGGGCAAAACAGCCAGCCAACGTCCAGCACTTCAGGGCACCTTCCAAGCACCTAAACCATCAGTCAGCTCTAGCTGAGCTAACTAAAAAGGCAGGTTTAGGCACCAACCTCTTCAGAGCTTTCAAGCCAACGGAGAGAAGGAGGCCAAAACCTGAAAGGACAATCCTAGGAATGACAAAAAAATAAATGTCAATACCCTGCCATAAACAACACAGCACAAAACCAAGCGAGATGGAGGGAGCAGCTACTGCAGCAGTGATCTTTCAAACATCTACTCTTATGGTAAGTTTACTTACACAACCGTATTATGTTCATCATATTGATCACTGTTTTATGGCTTTATGGCTGGATTACCTTAACTTACTACATTTGGGAGGTGGAAGGAGAAGTGTCCAGAAGCCCCTGGAATGTAGTACTAGTAAATCCTGATCTAAACCCAGAGACGGAATCAAGCTTAAAGTGTTTTGTAAAAGTATGCACAGAGGACCAAGTTGCAGCTAGAATACTTTTAGAATCCAATCCATTCCAAAATATTATAGAGGAAGCCAAGGCCCTACTAGAGTGGGCCTTGACCCTGCCTGAAATAGTTTTGTTGTGGTGAGTATATTAAAAGGTAATACCCTTAGACAAACATTTGAGAATAGTATTTTGACACAGGCTATCCCTTCTTTTAATCTTCACAAGACATGAACAATTGATCTGAAGTTCTGAAACATTTAGTTCCCTCAAGATAGTACCAGAGTTGTTCATGGACATCAAAAGATATGGAGTATCCCTTCTTCCTCATTTTTAGGGTCAGGAAGGTGGAAGGTGCCCTGAAGTTTTAGAAGCAGTCCGGCTCTTATGTCCTATGCAGGATATAACCCATATAGGGCTACTGCAGCTCCTATGCAGGATATAACCCATATAGGACTACAGCAGCAGTGATCAATATGATGAATATCATGTCTTAGATAGAAAGTAATAGGTGTGTGTGTGTGTGTGTGTGTGTGTGTGTGTGTGTGTGTGTGTGTGTGTGTGTGTGTGTGTGTGTGTGTGTGTAGGTATATATACATCTTCTTCTTCTCTTTCAGCTGTTCCTGTTAGGGGTCACCACAGCGGATCATCTATTTCCATTTCTTCCTGTCCTCTGCATCTTGCTCCATCACACCAACCACCTGCATGTCCTCTCTCATCACATCCATAAACCTTATCTTAGGCCTTCCTCTTTTCTCTTACCTGGCAGCTCCATCCTTAGCATCCTTTTCCCAATATATCCAGCATCCCTCCTCAGCACATGTCCAAGCCAACACAATCCTGCCTCTCTGGCTTTGTCTCTAAACCGTCCAACCTAGGCTGACCCTCTAAGATACTTATTCCTAATCCTGTTCACGATCATCACATCCAGTGCAAATCTTAACATCTTTAACTCTGCCACATCCAGCTCTGACTCCTGTCTTTTTGCCAATGTCACTGTCTCCAATCCATATAACATAGCTGATCTCACTACCCTCTTGTAGACCTTCCCTTTCACTCTTACTGGTACTCGTCTGTCACAAATCACTCCTGACACTCTTCTGCACCCACTCCACCCTGCCTGTACTCTCTTCTTCACCTCTCTTCCACACTCACCATTGCTCTGAACTGTTGCTCACAAGTATTTAAACTCATCCACTTTTGCCACCTCTACTCCTTGCATCCTCACCATCCCTCTATCCTCCCTCTCATTCACACACATATATTCTGTCTTAGTCCTGCTGGCCTTCATTCCTCTCCTCTCTAGAGCATATTTCCACCTCTCTAGGGTCTCTTCAACATGGTCCCTACTCTCACTACAGATTACAATGTCATCTGCAAACAACATAGTCCATAGGGCCTCCTGTCTGATCTCGTCTGTCAACCTATCCATCACCATTGCAAATAAAATTGGCCTCAGAGGTAATCCTTGATGTAATCTCACCTCCACCTTAAACGTAGCCATTACTCCCACTGCACAGCTCACCTCTGTCACACATATCCTGTACCACTCTTATATAGTTCTCTGCCACTCCCGAATTCCTCATACAATACCACAGCTCCTCTCTGGGCACCCTGTCATATGCTTTCTCTAAGTCCACAAAGACACAATGCAACTCCTTCTGACCTCTATATTTCTCCATCAACACTCTCAGAGCAAACATCGCATCTGTAGTGCTCTTTCCCGGCATGAAACCATACTGCTAATCACTAATCATCACCTCCCTTCTTAACCTAGTTTCCACTACTCTTTCCCATAACTTCATGCTGTGACTGATCAGTTTTATCCCTCTGTAGTTACTACAGCTCTGCACATCACCCTTATTCTTAAAAATCGGTACCAAAACACTTCTTCTCCACTCCTCAGGCATGTTCCCACTTTCCAAGATTTCATTAAACAATCTGGTTAAAAAGTCCACTGCCATCTCTCCTAAACACCTCCATGCTTCCACAGGTATGTCATCTGGGCCAACAGCCTTTCCATTCTTCATCCTTTTCATAGCTGTCCTTACTTCCTCCTTGCTAATCTGTTGCACTTCCTGATTCACTAACCCCACATCATCCAACCTTCTCCCTCTCTCATTCTCTTCATTCATCAGCACCTCAAAGTACATATGCAGTTTATATATATATATATATATATATATATATATATATATATATATATATATATATATATGTGTGTGTGTGTGTGTGTGTGTGTGTGTGTGTGTGTGTGTATATATATATATATATATATATATATATATATATATATATATGTATATATATATATATATGTATATATACAAAAAAAGTATACATATATGGATCTGTGATAGAATGTTGAATGACCATAGGATCATCGTTCATAACATTGAGCGGAAAACATTGAAATGGCAGAATATTGAAGTTCCAGAGCATCAACTCCTACAATATTGAAGCTATACATTTTTTGAAGGGGGCAAGTTCCCCCTGCACCCATCATATGTGGGGCTTTACCCCCTCACATCTCCTGCTGGTTATATATACCATATACGGGGGGTGCAGCCCCCAAATGTGGAGGTGTGGGGTAAAGCCCCCCACTTTAATAGGTTTAATTTGTGTCCGTATTTTTTTTTGTTGTTGTTTTGTCCTGGTGGCCAAGTGGTTCATTTCCCTAAGAAAAATATCTGTGATTCATTGTTTCAATATAATAATATAATATATTATATTGTTTCAATATAATAAGGATTTGTTGAAGTCGTCTCACTTTTTAGTGGTTTGTTTTAGTTTAAAATTTTCAATGAATGAAGTAGCCCCATATATATATGTATATGTATATATATATATATATATATATATATATATATATATATATATATATATATATATATATGTATATATATTTGCATATGTGTGTGCGTGATGTACATACAATATCAGATTTGTATATGTAGCTATAGTGCAGGTTCATACTTAGTTTCTCAGTGGATGGTCGGAATCCCAACTGACATTTAGCTTTCACAATTCTGATGTGGATTTATTTGTGGATTCCATTTAAAGCAACTGGCAGTTAAAGCAAAAATAAGTAAGTATTACAGATCAGTGCATCCTTTCTGCTCCACTGGCTAAGTAAGTGACATAATCTTCTTGAGTATCTTGAATCACTACAAAATAATCAATGCTACAGATTCACTTTTAGAATCAAGAGAGTGAAACCAAGGAATCAAAAAAATAAACAGTCTGAATGAAAGCAAACATAAATCTAAGTGGGCTGCAGCTCTCCAACAAGGAACTGACTTAAAGCAGTATTTTGCAAGGTGAGTGCTAAGTGGGCTACAGATTGCTTTTGATGTTAAGAATATTAGAAATCTATGTATTTTATCCCCACATAAGGATCAAATATTCATTTTCTAAAAACATTTCAGTATAGCAAGGGTGAAGGCATTCCTGAGGAACTGACCTTTGGACACAATCTTAAAACAAACTCTCATCTATCTGACTTGGTGGTAGTTATGGAGCATTTTATGGAGAGAGCATATCACTTTGTCAAAGGTATTTTCAGCAAATCCATTCTGATCAAACCACAAGTATCAAGCATAATTAACAGAGTGACACTTTTCTTAATGGTTATTTATGGAGTTTAACTGTTGGATGTTCTGTTCCATTTTGAGATAAGGCATTAGTGTTGAGGGGATGAGACTGACTTTCCCGAACGTAAGCTACAGTTCAGCTATAGTGTTTTCGGCATCAAAATGCTAAAAATGGAGAGCAGAAACATTTCCTTTGGTGTGTGGTTTACCCATTCTCTATATTTTTATAACCATAGAGTTATTTAAGGGGTGTGGAACAAAGCAACCCCCACATAGGGTATGGAGAGGATTATACTTCTTTAAAAATACATTTTTATTTTATTGTATTCTTTATTTCCCTTTATTTTTCAGTGCTTTTGCATTTTGTTCTTTTATGTATCAGTGTAGATGCAGTAGGCTCTGATGGCCTTGATTTGTTGTTTTAGTGTGGATCTATTTAACATCTCATAACATGTACTGGTGAGGAGTTTTCCTCATAGCCAAATGTCTCCTTGTCAGTATAAAATGTCACCTTAGTTCTCCACTGGGGGGCATAGGCAATATTCAATATTGCAAAGATTGTAAACTGTCATCTTTATGGATAAACTATTACATTGTCAGCTAGTTATTTCACCCGTTACATATGCAACATATAATTATGAATATATGGGTTCATAGGTTGTTCTTAGGCTAATGACCACTTGGGCCCTTACAAGCCTAGACATGCACCCCAAACCAATTTGGATCCCAAGTATCACAGGGGTGGGATGATATGTTGGTAGGGAGGTAACTAAGGGATTTGTAAGAGGGTGTTACTTAGGATAATACATTCCTTTTTGACGGCTTCTGTTCATAAGGTACATGAAGGTCAGACTGGGGGTAAATTTATGATTTCCCATCCAGTTGTCAAGGTTTCTTCTGAATAGGGTCAGGGATGAACTCCGTTCTGAATAGGGTCTGGGATGAACTCTGTTTTATACTGAAAGGGAGCCTATTCCATAGCACGGGATCTTTTGGGACAAATTGCTGTCTCTCCACCATGTTCTATTTATGGTAGAAGTGAAGTTCAGATCCCTGGATCTAGTGTTTCCGGTGCTGTTTGTTTTTCACATGTGCAACAGATCCATCAGGGCTGGGCCTGAGGAAGCCCTGTATGCCAGGCATAGAACTCCTCTCAACATCATGTTGGTGACTGAATACAGAAATAGAGCCTTTAGGCAATTAGTGTAGGATAGGGTGTTCATGCCTTGAATTCTCCTGGTGAGAAACCTTTGTGGGCATTCCAAATGTTGCAAGTGTCTGGTTAGGTACATGCCCAGTGTTGCATTGTACTGAATGATAGGTCTGATAAGGGCCGAGTAGAGTTGTGCTAAAACTTCCCTTACCTGTAAGTTGGGTGAGATAGAATGAGTTTGTTACTATCTTAGCTGCATCTTGATCAAAGGCCAGACTGCTGTCTACATATGTTCCCAGTCCCCTTACTACTGGGTCATCTCTTAGGGGTGTTTTATCAATGAAATAATTAACTTATTTGGACAGCTTCCCAGAAGGCATTATAATGCATTTTTTTAACATTAAATTGTAGGCCACAGCTTTGTCACCAGTCATTTGTCTGTTTTAAACCCTCTTGCAATATGCTGGTGTCTTGGAGGCAGTCTATAATAGCTCTCAATTTACAGTCATCTGCAAACTTGGTGAGCCAGAGGCCTTGAACGTTAGCCCTGACTTCTGAGAAATAAATGCTAAACAGGAGCAGGACCAGAACTGAGCCTGGAGTACTCTGCTGGTGACTGGTCTCTTACTGGAGGTCATCTCACCAATCCTAATTTCTAGGAGCCTGTCTGTGAGCCAGCCAACAATCCAGCAAGCTATATAGGAGTTTATGCATAGCTCAGAGAGCTTGCCAACAATGCCCAAGTACGGTATTGTATCAAATGCATTTGCCAGGTCAAGATACGCAGTATGTACTATTTTACCCTTATCCATTGACTAGATGACCCTCTCATAGAACTCTAGTGGTTTAAGTAGGCACAGTCTTCCCTTAACAAAGCCAAACTGGGATCAGTACAGTTTCTGCAGGTTGGCAATGTCCTTGTTTATCATTTGTATGATAATTCATTCCATGTCTTAGCATAGTAGGCTTGTTAGACTGATGGGTCAGTAGTTCCATGGGTAAGTTGTTGGTTAGATATATAAAGTCCTTTCAACTAGTGATTCATTTTAACATGTGGATGAACCTACTTTTTAATATTTTTTTTTCATTTTGTAAATATGTTAAATGTATTGTTTGTTAGAAAGCTGTTTGTTGGAAATATGTCATTATCTAATGTAATCTGTGATGCTGTATGCTGGTATACATTTGTTTTGCATATTGTGAAAGTCTTTTGTCATATGGCTCAGGTTGTGGCTGAAAAGTGTCTATGGTCCAGTTCATGTCCCTAGGTAACAAAATAAAATAAATATATCAGCTTAGTGCAATGTACTTGTTAAAACAATTAAATAAATAAAAGTTAGAACTGTAATCAGGCTCATTTTAAGATAAAACCAATAGTGCCTATCAACAGGAGCCTGTTTTAAAAAGTGGCAGCTAGAGAAAGCATCTCATAAATTGCATATTTAAAAGGTTCAGTACTTGATTAAAGCATCACAAATGCAAACACGCTTTTGCAGGTAAATCCAAATTCTACTTTTCAAGACTAAAGCAGAAAACAAAGACCATAAGGAAGTCTGAACCCCCATTTCCCAAACATATGGCATTGCTTGGAGCAATCCCTCTCCATTCCCCAATATAGGTGATGATATAGTCATATTCCAACTAATATACTCTGCATCTAAGGCTGCACAACCTCAGAAACAGAAGATTCTATATGAAACCAAGTATTTCTCCTTTCCCCAAGGTTGTTCAATCTTATAGTTGAAGTGCTACTTTTGGGGAGTGACAGATGCACCATTATCAGCATGGAAGATGCACAGATGTTTTCCTCCCCCCAAAAATGGTTTAATTATTTTATTAATTTTTTCCCCTGGATGTTTTTGTTTATTTTTTATTTGGGCAAAGTTGACTTTAGCCTTTTATGATGAATCTTTCCACAGTGTTTTTCTGCTTTATTCTTATAACTATTTACAAATATAAGTAGTATGCACTGTCCATTTAATTTACTTTGCCAAAATAAGAGGTCAGTCTGGAATTGCTAAAACCACAATGAATATCAGAGTATGCGTCTGTGAATTCTCATAACTGGGGATGTAGTTGGTAATTATTAACAACTATATGGTCACATATTTTTATATATTTAGAAACTTGTCTAAAAACAGTCTAGAGGTATTCATCCCACTGGACTAGATTCATACCATGACAACACAAATATGCCAGTGATATTTATTTATTTATTTATTTATTTGTAAACTGGGGAAAAGAGCTCTAGATGATGGTCACTGTTGGTGTGACACTCCACCCCATGTGCAAAAAATGGGAAAGTGGGTTGTGGATGGATGGATAAATGGATGGATGGATGGATGGATGGATGGATGGATGGATGGATGGATGGATGGATGGAAGAGTACTTATTCAGCTGGAACTTTTTCAAGCTCAGCCGGGGAACACTGTCTGGTTAAGTGACTTGCCTGGAGTCACACAGTTAGGCAAACTGAGGCTAATGGAATCAGGCAATGTACCATAGGAAGCAAGTTGTTAACAGCTTATACCCTTAGCCCCCTGTACTAAGTGACAGCTTAAGTAAGTACTTGTAAATTGGTAAAGCAACTATATATTAAATAACACTGTAACAATGTGGCATTGTATACCAGGTTCCTATTCTTAGTTAGTAACTTGTGGAAGATTGCACTTAATAACTACAGCGCTAGAACGTGCAGCTAGACATAAAACCTTTTCTGGAGTAATGAAAAGCAAGTATTTGCATTTGAGGTTACTGGGGAGTGACTGTATCTAGATGAGGCTTGCAGGGGTGGAATATATAGCTAAATATAAAACTTTTTCAGGAGTAATATACAACATGAATATGCATTTGGTGTTACTGGGGACAGACTGTGTATCGATGTTAGCCTGTAAATTGTATTCTGCTATCCAATGAGCAGACTGCATGAGTCTCCAAGTCATTTTTCTACAGACTTAGTCGAGTGTAAGTTTTAAATGTTTATGTGTAGTCCAAATGCATCTTTTCGCATTACACCTTCTTTGCCAATCTAGTCCTTTCCTCTTCTTTTCTAGATCATGCTTGAAGTCCTGAATGTATCTCTTATATTGCTTTCTTACAAAACAAGCAGCAGTTAGAAGTTGTATTGGCTCTAAGACATCTTTTTTTTGAAAAGTGTGTCTTACATACATGTTTTAAGTGAACATATACATCTTTATATCAGTTTCAACTTTAAATTATAATTAGCCTCTTTATCTCTTTATTATTTTTCTTTTTGTTATATATTCTTGTAGATTTATAGGATGATATTCCTATACATTGCCTGCACTGCATAAGGCCAGTGCCTGGAGAAATTAGATATTTATGGAATGCAACAAAACATCTCCTGATTTAGAAATAAAGAATCAATAGACTGCAGGAAAATATATATTATAGTGCACACTAAGCAAGTAACACACAGAACATATGCAAGTAAGGTAACACTGTATAGATATGGGTGGTAAAACAGTTCACAGATTGGTGTGCTGTATAACAAAGCTATATACAGAAACTCATTTCCTGCAATAAGGCAAAGCTATAGAGGCACACTGTGCTGCTACAAAAGCACAGCGTGTGAGCCTCTGGCGACTCCTGTAGCATATGGATTCAGCTAAAGGACTTGAAAATTTGCCCATTTTTTCCCTATCATGTTGCTTTCTTAAGTTCTCCAAATTTTTTGGATTTCTAATACTGTGATGGGAATGGAACACATTCCTAATTCAGGGTATGACTAGAGTTCATGAAATTAGTTTTGCTTCAGTACTTGACGTTAGCCAAGAGTACTCTTCTCAGCACCCGCAGTGTAGCCAGAATTGCCTCCTTGTGCAGTTTATATTGGGTTACATGTGTTGGTAGCATATTTAACTGCAGTTATAGGTTCTATTTTTTATTAGTGGTGCAGCTCATGCTACTAGTGGGACTGTCATATTGCACATATAACTGTGCCAGTGCTACTCTAGCTTAAAAGTGTCATAACTGTTGCTACTAGCATTGGTAGGGTATTCTGACAGTGATATAGTTAATACAGACCCATAACATGATACAGCTTCTGTAATGTCATTCACAGCATGTAAAGTCCCAATGAGATGTAAACATTAGTATTCAGTAATGGATAACAAGTAACAAGACAGTTTGGTAACATTTTTGGCTCCAGCTACACAATGGCCAGCATGGACAGCAGTGGTCCTCAGCATGGAACACTGTGCAGTCTGCTGTTGAGCAGTTCCGTTTAGGCACTGTACCAGTGCTGCCCCACTGTAACCCTTCAGCATTCTAGTGCCTGCCCCACTCTTCCTGCTGTAGCCTTATACAATAGCCCCTTCTCATAGCATCACCTTAAGTAGACAGGGTCACAGCTATGACCTGCTAGGGGGTGTGATCATCACAGCTAAGACCTGCTAGGATATGTGATCATGTAGCTGTGTGTTTGAGTCCTTCTGCCACTGCCTGAATACTTTATGGCTTTGAGCAAAGAAATACAGCATAGTCTTCCCTGACCTGCATGAAAAGAGGCACTTATTCCTTCTATAATGCATGTACAATATAGTATACTATACCTTTAAATGGGTTTTCCATCATAAGGTCGACCGGTGGATGGTCATGCACGTAAGTCTGAAAGGAGTGCGGCAACATCCCACAACTGTGAATGCAGATGTTGTGAATTGCAAAATGCCATCCCCTTTTTGACCCATGTTTGCACTCCTTTTTGGATGTAGAGCGATCAGAAATGTCGATTTTGGTGTTTTTGCAACATTCCGACTGTTCAGCATGCCAGGATTCTCTAACAAAATTCGCACATATACAGGTTTGAGCACTGTGTGCTCAACCTTATGACGGTAAACCATTTAAATGCCTCCCCACCTGAGTATCCATTGCATTGCTTTATTATAGGTGTCAAGTCTGAAATGTCATGCGTCTTCTAAAATAAAGCTACTCATCCCATCCCTGAGCACTTCCTACAGTGAGCAATTTATGTACTGTTGGAGTGAATAATTTTTAAAAAGTAAGACAACATATATATAATACATAATGCATGAATACGAAACAAGTTAATATTGTTTGTTTTCTTTTTTTAGTAATGTAGGTGTGCCTATGTCTTAAGTTGTAATTTAATAAAGGTGTTAAAAAAGGCTTTGGTTACATATGTTTTCAGAAAGCATGCTTGAAATGTTTCTCCTTAAGCGTGAAATGTATAAGACCTGGGTCAACATTTGTGGGAGAGAGTGGCAATATTTAATAAATGGAGTAGATTCCAAAAAATTCTGGATATGACCTTAGTTTTAAGTTTTAGTGCTTGTATTACATATTTTTGATGTTGCTGTTTGTCTTTCGGCTTTTCTGGTAAGGGGTCGCCACAGCTGAACTCTGGTCCACTAATGATTGGCAGTAGATTTTTACGAAACACCGAGGTGCCAGCTCGACGCCCAACCTTCAATTAAGGCACGCCCATTTACGCACGCATGTCTTTTGAAACGCTACCCAACTGTGGGGAGGACACGCAGACTCCACACAGAAGGCACTTTAAAGCCAAGCCGAGAATCGAACGGGAGAACCTCTTGCTGTGAGGTAACACTACCGCCTTACCACCACGGCTCCTGTATTACATATTTTTGATAATGCCAATAAAATATTTTCCTTTACTATTAATGGTACTCTAATATCTTTTTAGTACTTAAATGACTTTCTTCTATACTGTTCTTAAATTGTGAGCAAAACAGATATGAAAATTCCCAACATCTATTTATCTCTATGGGTAACATTACATATTTAGTTAATGTATTTCAGACCTGAATTTACTTTTTTTTACATTTTTATGGAATTGTAAAATCACTTTTAACTATCTTTAACTTTGTTTACTAGTCCTTTGCATCTAAGCATTCTCTCTCTCTCTCTCTTTTTTTTTTTTTGTTCTGTTTGTTTGGATTGGATATCCAGTAACATGTTGAAGTTATTGCTTCTCTGATATTTCTTTTAAATCAATGATTTCTCCTTTCCAGTGATGGGGATTTTTCACTCTGTAGTTTCAATACATTGACTTATTGTTAGCTTTTCTTCTTACATATTTTCCATAAAATTAAATGCTTAGTTGTTTAATCATATAATATCACAAACACTATACAAGTCCAGAAGGAAGAAGCACAGTCACGAATCAATAATACGTCCTGATTTAATGATAATCGCTCAACACAACAGACGAGAATGAACACTAAATCTGTATAAAACAATGAAGCAACGGATCAAGCGCTTTCATCCACCAGACATGTGGACTTCATCAGAATCAATAAGTTAATTGACAATAGCCTTTTTAAACAGTTTTTGGCGCCAACTCAGCACTTCCATTTAAAAAGATACTTCCCTAAAAATACTTGCGAAAACATATTACATCCAATTCTGTTTTCAATTCATTTCATGCTCTATATAGCAGAAATAATGTATCACTTCCCGTCATACATACATACATAAAAATTAAAAATACCATAATATACAAAAGTATTAACAATGTGTAAACATATAATGAATATTGCTGTATCTAGTTAATGAAAAACCTAAAAAATCTATTAGGACTGCAAAATCATAATATAGCTAATATACAATATTTAACACCTATGGGTAAAATCAACTATTAAAACCTAAGAAAATATATAATTATCCATATATATATATAATCTTATGGGCAGAATTGATACATAAACATTCTATAGCATACATATTGATCAAGAGGTCATGACTATAATGAAGCTAATCCTAGGTGGCTATTAATAAATAAACTACTAATCCATCTAGACATGTAGTGAATAATAAGTGTGTAATATCTATATTTACATCATTCTTAGAGAGAATTTCAAAAATACTCTATGAAATAGAAATCTACAATGAAGAGAAAACTGAAGGAATAAACCCTATAAAAATATGTACTACGTAAATATATGAAAAATGTAAGTAACCTAAATTAAAATTAAATCCAAGCTACCAATATAGGTTTTGCTACTGTGCTTTTTGTAAAATGGGCTTAATAGTAATATAATCATTGAGTCCAGGAACAGTCAGTTAAAATCTGCCATCTCACTTCTCTCTCGGCTAAATGTACACTAATATTACCACCTCTGCTGTTCTCTATAACTTGTTCCAAGATAGCAAATTTAAAGTTATGGGTGTTGTCAGTGGTCATTATATGCCGATAAAGTGCATTAGTACTATCTTTTTTCTTAATAGCATATAAATGGTCATAAATACGCTTCTTGAACATACGTTCAGTTTTACCTATATAACAACAGGTACAGCTTAAACATTTAGCTAAATATATGACATTTTTTGTGTTGCAATTACCTCTCCTGAATGTTCTAGTCCTATTAATATTCTCCAGTGTAACCTCTTCATCCTCTAGTAAGACCTGGCAATAACTGCAACATCCACATTTACTAGTTCCTTTGTATTGAGTACTCATACTTACTACTCTGTTATTTCGTTCAAATATACCCTTCAAATTAGTACGCATTTTATAGACAAAAATGGGTACATCCCCAACTATCTTCTGCAACCCACTATCTACTGTTAAAATATTCCAGTATTGTTTTAATATTTCCTTAATATATACAACCTGCGGGGTGTATTCGAGAATGCATGCCCTCTTGTATTCTATAGTTGAATCTTTATTGGTGTCACTACTAATTAGAGGTTTACCCAATACTGGGGAATACTTTTTTCCCCCATTCCCCTATAACTAGAGTTTTAATTTCATTTATTAAACTAGAGGGATATCCCCTACTTCTAAACAAACCACTTATGAAGTCAATTTCTTCTAGCATCTCATTGTATTTCGAGGTCATTCAAGCAGCACGTATACATCGACTTTTAAAAATGCTCTTTTTAGTCTTGTACAGGTGATTACTAGTGAACTCCAGATAATTATTAGAGAATGTATTTTTTCTATGGATACGAGATTGAAAACCGTCTTTTGTTTGTGTCATTCGGCATTTCCTGGTTAGGGGTCGCCACAGCGGCACTCCGGTCCGCTAATGATTGGCAGTTGATTTTTACATACTGGCTTGCCAGACCTGATGCACAACCTTCAACGAAGGTACGCCCATTCACGCATGTCTCCATGCAGAAGACGCTCTAGCTGAGAATCGAACTGGACAGCGTCTTACTGTGAGACGACAACTCTACCGCAGCACCACCACCGTGGGAAAACCCTCTTTACTATTGGATATAAATGTATCTAAATAGGCAATGCCATCACTACTAGAATTGTACGTGAATTTCAAAAAGTGGCTAGTGCTATTTAAATAACTAATAAATTCTTCAATAGTTTCGTCTAGTCCTTCCCATAGAATAAAGATATAATCTAGGTATCTAGTGTAGTATCTTATATACCTAAAATAGTCACTTTTGAAATTTTTTTCCCTTTTCCAATCCAACATGACTAAATTTGCATATATTGGGGCACAGGCAGCACCCATAGCCACTCCTTGGGTCTGCCTGTAATATTCTCCTTTAAAATATATAAAGTTATAATCCAAGATGATACCCATCAGTTCCATAATAACATTGGTGTGTTCTTCCAGTCTAAACTGGAATACTGTTTAATACTACTGTAGAAACTATCTAGACCCTCTTCCTTGGGAATACATGAAAGTAGATCAACAACATCTATCGTAATGAAAGTCAATCCTTCTTTCCATATTAATGGTGTTAAATTCCCCAAAAACATCCACGAATCTTTAATCAGATGTGGTACATTATTATAAATATGTTTCAACCAGGTGTCAATAACCACTCCCAAGGGGAAAGTTTTAGATCGGCTACCAGAAATTATGGGTTTGAATGGGGGATCTATAAGATTTTTGTGTACTTTGGGAACTCCCACAATGGTGGCGAGTGTAGGATATTCCAATTTTAGAAATTTATATAAATCTAAATTAATCCTTCCATCCAAAAGCATTTCCTCTAAAAACATGTTGATTCTTCTGTATCCAATATTAATTTCATTCAAAGATATTGATACATAATTTCCAAACTCCACTAGTATATCAAACATCTTATTAGTATATTGATTGTAATCATATAGTACTATACCACCCCCTTTAGCCAGCTTCATAATTCTCACCGATCTATCATCAACTAATCGTTGTAGCAAAGTGAGTCCCCCCTTGTCTAAGTTACTACTCTCTTTGTTCAAATAGGTGTCATTCTTTAATAAATATATATCTTTAGTAACTAATTTTTCATATAAAGCTACATTCAGATGAGAGGGTGTTATATATGTACTTTTTTTCTTCAATTTACTATTCTCCCGATATTTGACTTATTGTTAAAATGTATAGCCAAATTTATTTTCCTGATATATTTTTTTATTTCAGTGATACTATCTACTACCTTAAATTCCTTTCTAGGAACAAATTTCATTCCCTTAGAAAAAAGGGTGAAACATTCATCACTGATTTCCATAGCTGTATAATTAAATATATTACATTTGTTTTTATGAACCACAATGCTCCTGTTATCTGCAGTATGTGTATTGCTACTATTATTCTCTTCAATCTCAGTACTAGATTGAACTGATTCATCATAATTGTCAGATATTAATATTCCCCCATTGCTTGGTTGTAAAGGTGTCTCTGTCCCCCTCCTTTTCTGTTTTCTCTCCATTTCCAATTCCTCTGCCAATTTATTTTTACACCTTGGTTCCTTCCCCCATAAAAATTTCCATTCCCTCTATGGGGACGGTAGTTTCCATTATTGTTCTCCAAGGCCATACTATCATACATTTCAGGATTATTCCCTATTTCCTTTTTCCATGGATATACCATTTTATTTTTATAATCAATCATGTCCCTCTCCAACTTCCTAGATTTTCTTTGTACTATACTATTAGCTTTATGATCAGCTTCTGTAAACTGTTTATAATACAAATTCTCCCACTGATCAAACAACATGTCTTCAGATATTAGTTTGTTTAGATTTTCCACTTTATCTATGTACTTGCATAATTTCTCGTCATTTTTCTTTATCAGAAGTTTCATGAAATCAAAACCAAATTGGTTAAATAACATCTCAAATTCATCACAATTCTGCTGATTGAGTAAAATACCAATAGGTTTTTTAAAAAATCTAAGTTCCTTTTGGACTAATTTCAATGCCAAACATTTATTTAAATAAGCATTATCTATTTTAATTCCCCTTATAATACTAAGATTTTTCCCCAGCACATATATCAAGTCACGTAAAGTACCATAGCAGCTTTCATTTAATAAACAATTAGTTGAATCATTGCAACCTGCTTTATCAAAACATACATCTACAGATATGAAATTGTCCAATTTATCAATCTTTCCATTCGATTTATTGTGATTACCACTATTAATGTTTACATTAGCCCTAGGGCTAGAGCTATGTTGTACAGTACCTTGCTCTGAGAAATAGCAGACGAGTATGTTTTACCAGCCATAAATCTGTTTGGTTTAGTGCCGGTGCGCCTTGACTCATCATCCAAGTTATACAAGGAGAAATCAAACGTAAACGCCTTGTCGGTGAATCTACTATTATCAGTTACCTTGCCCTTAACATCAATATTGTTTCTTTGTGTGGACGCCGAAGTAGGAAACCGCTGACCATTGGGCAATTCAAATTCTAAATCACTTGTGCTGAGCTGTTCTCTTATTTCGCTATGCGATACCTGTGCACACCATTTCTGCTCATACTGAGACATAATATCCAATAGGCGGGTGACCTCTCCCTTTAAAACTGAGACTTCCGACCGAAGTCTATAAAGTTCATCTAGGTCTCCAGGCGTATGCTTCCCGGTGGCTGCCTTCCCCTGGTTATCCATACCAATTGTAACGAAAAGATAGTGTAGAAACCACAACGAATCAAAAACACTATGCAAGTCCAGAAGGAAGAAGCAGAGTCACGAAGCAATAATATGTTCTGATTTAATGATAATCGCTCAACACAACAGACGAGAATGAACACTAAATCTGCATAAAACAATGAAGCAACGGATCAAGCACTTTCATCCACCAGACATGTGGACTTCATCAGAATCAATAAGTTAATTGACAATAGCCTTTTTAAACAGTTTTGGCGCCAACTCAACACTTCCATTTAAAAAGATACTTCCCTAAAAATACTTGCGAAAACATATAACATCCAATTCCATTTTCAATTCATTTCATGCTCTATATAGCAGAAACAATGTATCGCTCCCCGTCATACATACATAAAAATTAAAAATACCGTAATATACAAAAGTATTAACAATGTGTAAACATATAATGAGTGAGTATAGAGAGTGTTTTTGAAATTCTCCCTAATAAGAATGATGTAAATATAGATATTACACACTTATTATTCACTACATGTCTAGATGGATTAGTAGTTTATTTATTAATAGCCACCTAGGATTAGCTTCATTATAGTCATGACCTCTTGAGCAATATGTATGCTATAGAATGTTTGTGTATCAATTCTACCCATAAGATTATATATATGGGTAATTATATGATATATAATATATTTTATTAGGTTTTAATAGTTGATTTTACCCATAGGTTTCAAATATTGTATATTAGCTATATTATGATTTTGCAGTCCTAATAGATTTTTTAGGTTTTTCATTAACTAGATACAGCAATATTCATTATATGTTTACACATTGTTAATACTTTTGTATATTATGGTATTTTTAATTTTTATGTATGTATGACGGGAAGTGATACATTATTTCTGCTATATAGAGCATGAAATGAATTGAAAACAGAATTGGATGTAATATGTTTTCGCAAGTATTTTTAGGGAAGTATCTTTTTAAATGGAAGTGCTGAGTTGGCGCCAAAAACTGTTTAAAAAGGCTATTGTCAATTAACTTATTGATTCTGATGAAGTCCACTTGTCTGGTGGATGAAAGCGCTTGATCCGTTGCTTCATTGTTTTATACAGATTTAGTGTTCATTCTTGTCTGTTGTGTTGAGCGATTATCATTAAATCAGGACGTATTATTGCTTCATGACTGTGCTTCTTCCTTCTGGACTTGCATAGTGTTTGTGATTCGTTGTGGTTTATACACTTTTCGTTACAATTGGTAATCATATAATATGTTATAGAATAAATATGTTGTGTCTCCTAAATTCTGAGTTTTAGAAGTTATCCTTTAAAGAACATTACTGGCTAAATAAACGCAATTAGTGACTCTTCACAAGTCAGAAGTATCCCTACTACTAGCCAATTATAACATTACTTTAAATGCTATTGACTTATGATTTCAGGGTAAGAATCCTCAGGAAACCTTAGCTGCAAAGTGGAAGGCTGTGTTGTAAAGCCTATACCACACAACATTATTTTGAGGTATTACAGAAATGATCTAGTGACGTAATGGAGGTCAGTATTATGTGTTCCTTCCACTGGCAGAAGCCAAGATTTGGTGTGGAGGTCAATATGTGTAGCACTTTGCTGTGATTTAAATCTTGGCAATTACTGCCTCTTGTTAGGCTTTTCACTAGCTGTCACAAACTGGTCCAGCTAATAAATTCCAGTAGAAAAGTATGTGTGTACACATTACTGTTGCAACACAGTTCACAGTCTATATTAGAATAACTGAAATAATCTTTTACAACACAATTCAGTTAGGGACAGTTCTTCAATTTTCCAATAGCGAAGGTAAATTCCAAATACTCCTTACAAGAAAGGGGTAGCAATGTATAGCAAACAAATAAATGCATATCACTGTCACTAATTTATTGTTAAAATAATAGACTTTAACTTGAAACTAATTTCCAAGGTTGCATACAAGGTTGTTTACCATATGTAGATACTTTTTCTTCCACTACAATTTCTGACAAAATTCTAAGACCTGAATCTTTTAATCTGAGTTATGTATGTCAGTCTCAAACCATGTCTCTGTGATAATACACACTGTAGTGTTCTCTTAAGATAACAGCACTTCCACATTGTCCAATTTATTAATCCATCTTACAGTATCAAGTATTACCTCCACCAGTACCACCAGATCAAAACTGTGTCTCAAGAATTATAAGAGGTAGCTGCTCTGGTGGCATAGAGGGATAAAACCCTGACCAGACTAAGTGACCCAAGTTCAATTAGCAGTTTGGGCATTTGACAGAGTTGGCAGGGTGGAAGGGAGATTCCTATTCTGGGGAGGAGGGGGTACGTGCTGATGTCTCACCAGCTGAATTCTAGTAAAGGTTGGAGCTCAGGGAGATTAGATGGCAGGATGGGGGGATAGATGGTCCAGGGCACACCCTTTAGGGCTGGGGGGAGCATGCCATAGTTTCCTAAGTCCAGCCAGTCATAGCTAGTGCTGTGTATGTAGTGGAGGGGCATAGGCCAGCAAAAAAATCCCCAGACTCCATGGACATTTGTCTCATGCCTCTGCTGAGTGAAGGTATGAACCCATAAGTTGAGCCCTCAGACAGGAGGCAGGTGGGCTTACTGGGTGGGGAGGAACATCTTGAAGGAAAAATTGGGGTTCTGGATGAAAAAAAAAGAATTATAAGATGTTTATCAGAATAAGAATCAGATGGAGTTCAAAAATCAATGCAGGCTTATTAAATGTTGAATTCCAGTAATACACAGAATTAAAGGAGAGATAGAGATCATCCGCATAGTTATAG
Source organism: Protopterus annectens (assembly GCF_019279795.1). Classification (NCBI taxonomy): domain Eukaryota; kingdom Metazoa; phylum Chordata; order Ceratodontiformes; family Protopteridae; genus Protopterus; species Protopterus annectens. The sequence continues at coordinate 1,485,476,891 of NC_056739.1, forward strand.
AAAGGAGTGGATGGTGTCAGTGTCCAGGGCTGTAATCATTTCACAGCATTCGGCTCTCCTTAGGCTGATCATTGAATATAATGCTCCTTTCAAACACCTGCCACAACTAGAATGAGCACATCTCTTTCTCACTAAAAAAAAAATTAAGGGACTAAATCATAAAAACTATTCAAACCATCTCAAAGCTCTGTCTCTCTTCTCTGTATTATACAGGCTACTAAAAGGTAGCTTATAAAAAGCCACAACAGACCTTAGCATGTCAGACCTATTTGCAATTCCAGTGGTAACATAAATAACCAATCACTCAGTTGCTTTTGCAACATAAACATGACATGTCAGAGAGACAAGTATGTATCAGAGAGAATACCACTTCTATGAAGCTAGCGTCACCTCCACATAATGCATAGTAGTTCTCTTAGTTTTTTTTTTTCAAATGCAATTTGGATGGCTGGATGGGAAACCACAAATTCACCCCCAGTTTCGCATCCATATCCCTCATGGAAAAGAGCAACAAGTAAATGTTCCAACATATCCTTGCTTTGCCCGCCTGTGGGTTATTCATACACAAAATGTAAGAGCTGAAAAACTACCATAGGTCTATAAGACTAGGCTTCTTAAGATCCTCACAGATCATTACCATAGGAAGTTCCAATGAACCTGTTGGTGTTGCATACCTCTTCTTATCAAATGGTGTTTGGCATTGATGACTTTAATACCATCTCTGTGTTAATAACTGTGATAATAATTAATTTATTCTGAACTCTTAATGCTGTTCAGTGTGACAGTAGTGTATCTCCCTCTAAGAATTCTTTTGCTATCAGTCTTAGTGAGGGAGTTTGTCAGGGAAATGGCTTACTGCAGTATTTGAGAATTATGTTTAATAATGAATACTGTGTGATGAATTCCCTGTGTTGTTATAAGTATAGATTTTCTGTATAAATTGTTAGTTTTACACCCTATTTGCAATATCCAGTATTAACTCCAAGTAAGCATGTTGCAATTTGCTCTGTTCAGATTTGTCAAAATAAAGCACAAAACAAACTATAAAACCAACACAAAGTGATACGCTGTAGACCAGAAACCGAAACAAGACTATAAAAAAATATTTAATAACGAGCGCTTTTGTTCAAATACAATCACTTGAACTTCATCAGACAAATTACAAATGTTATAAATGGTTTAAATAATGTATTCTACAATCATGTATCACTAATTAATGACATCATTGTACTGCCCTCTTTTAAAGTAAACCCTACCCCCAAAAAAATAAATAAATATATATATATATATATATATATATATATATATATATATATATATATATATATATATATACGGATTCACTTTAGAAGCTCGAAATACTGAAATATCGAAATTCAGTATTTTGAGCCCATAAAGTGGAATCCTGAAAACAACGAAACCTCAGAAGCATGAAATTCAAAACCTCGCACACCGGAGATTTTGAATTAGCGCTTTTGTTGTTTCGCTGTGGTTGTGGATTCAGGTAAAGGTTTATTTGTTAAGGGTTTTGGGTAGGGGCTGTGGTGTGTGTTGGTATGTTTTGTTGCTGTGATGTGTGTGTGCAAGAAGAATGTAGCTTGTGTGGTGGTGTTTTGTGTGTGTTTGTAAGTAGTGTAACCTCGGAGGTAGAATATTTAAGTAGGGGGGTGCCGGGGGGCTTGCCCCCCTGCTTTTATGTAGTAGAGAAGTTGTGTTTGTGTATGGGGAGGAAGGTGTGTGTGTGTGTGTGTGTGTGTGTGTGTGTGTGTGTGTGTGTGTGTGTGTGGAGTAGAAGCGCTATTTCAAAATCTCCAGTGTGCGAGATTTTGAATTTCGTGCTTCTGAGTTTTCGTTGTTTTCAGGTTTCGACTTTATAGCCTCAAAATACTGAATTTTGATATTTCAGTATTTCGAGGATATAAAGTGAATCTCTCTCTCTCTCTATATATATATATATATATGTATATATATATATATATATATATATATATATATATATATATATATATATATATATATATACATTATATATACGTAAATATACATAAAAATGGAAACAAAATAAATATAAATGCAGATTAATTAGAACCCAACCTATATAATTTTTTTTTCAAAACTGAAAACTACCTTTCCAAAACTTTAAGTTTCAACACCCAGTAAAGGGAGCAGTAATCATTAACCACAGGATAAGTGTAAGCATTCATCTTCAATTGCCATATAAATTTGTTTTCTTCTAATCTTAACACCCAAGGACTGCCTCTAATATCATTCACCACTTGGTCTATAACCATATATTTAATAAAGTGAACTTGGTCTAATGAAATATGTTTTGCCAAAGCATTATGCAGAATCATTTTACTAATACTATATTGGTGTTCATATATGCATTGTTTAAATGTACGTTCCGTTTTTCCTATATAAAAGCTTTCACATCCTTGGCAGTTAGCTAGATAAGTTACTCCCTTGAAATTATAATTATATCTACCCCTAATGTTATTCAACTTATTCCTCAATGTAAAAGTACTACCTGTGTCTATATATTTTCAGTATGGGCAGGAACCACACAAACATCCCCGGGTTACGTACAAGGGAAGCCAAACGCTTCTCCAAAATACATTTAATATTAGGTCCTTTTTTAAAAATTAACCTAGGTCAGTCAACTATTTTTGTCCTAATGGATGTATCCTCCATTAAAAAGAGCATTTTTTTATCAGAATTTTCTTCAAAGCCAATGAGTTTGTGCTAAAATGAGTAATGAAGCTAATACTGTACAGGATAGTGTCTGTATTATCTCTATCAAAATTACCACAACCAGATGGTAGTCCTACCCCAGTTTCCCTGACTTTGTTTCCATTCAGAATAGGTTTAAAATGACTTGTATGTCTTTTACAATGGACCTCTTGCATTAACTCGTCTACTAAATAAGAGGGGTAACCCCGTTTGGAAAACAAGTTCTTCAGGGTGTTGCATTCACTTGAGAAATCCTTGTCCAAAGAGGTCATCCTTGTGGCCCTAAACAACCGACCTTTCACAACAGCTCTCATTTGGTGAAAAGGGTGAGAACTTGAAAAATGCAAAAAAGTGTTGGAATAGGTACCTTTTCTATAAATTCTAGTAATATATCTATTATTCTGCCTGTCATTTACCAACTGGACAGCCAAAAAGGAAATCACATCATTTTCAAAATGGGATGTAAATTCCAGGAAAGAGGTGGTATTATTAATGTATTCTAAAAAATATTTAATTGTATTTACACCCCCTTCCAAATAATAACAATATCATCCAAATAATGGGTATACCAATAAACCTGCTTAAAAATCCCCATATCTTTAAACAAGAAGCATATGGCTGCATAATGCTTTGGCAAAACATATTTCATTACACCAAGGTCACTTTTTTAAATATATGGTTATAGACCAAGTGGTGAATGATATTAGAGGCGGTCCTTGGGTTTTAAGATTAGAAGAAAACGAACTTGTGTGGCAATTGAATTTGAATGCTTACACTTATCCTGGGCTTAATGATTACTGTTCCCTTTACTGTGTGTTGAAACTTAAAGCTTTGGAAAAGTAGTTTTCAGTTTTGAAAAAAAATATATAGAGGTTGGGCTTCTAATTAATCTGCATTTATATTTATATTTATTTATTTTGTTTCCATTTTATGTATATTTACATATATATATAATGTATATATATATATATATATATATATATATATATATATAGGTTCCCTATTATATGATCGAAGATGCATTCTTTCGAATGCGTCTTGATTGAACATGAAAGCAAGAAATGGCAAAATACCGAAATGGCATATAAGCAAATTCTTTCCCTGGGAAAGAATTTGCTTGGCCGCCTTTGTTATTTTGCCATTTTTGTCACTGTGGTGCAATCTCGGAGTTGGTATATTTAAGTAGGGGTGTGCCCCCCACATCAGGGGTTTTGGGGGGCAAAGCCCCCCACTTTATGTAATGTTTTAAAGTCTGTTTTTTTCTTTTTTGGAACAGCGATTTTTTTCCCTGGGAAAAAAAATTGCTGTTCTAAGTGTTGGGGATTGTAAGCTTTTGTTTACATGGAGTTGATAAATCAGTGTTCGCTTTTTTAAGTGTTCGCTCATTTAATATAGACATGATATATATATATATATATATATATATATATATATATATATTTTTTTTTTTTTTTTTTTTGGTGTAGGGTTTACTTTAAAAGAGGGCAGTATGGTGATGTCATTAATCAGTGATACATGATTGTAGAATACATTATTTAAACCATTTATAAACATTTGTAATTTTGCTTGATGAAGTTCAAGTGATTGTATTTGAATGAAAGCACTCATTATTAAACATTTTTTATAGTCTTGTTCTTGTCTGTTTGGATTTGTGAAAAATGTATCAGTCTTTCTAGTCATATAATCTGTGACTACCCGAATGTTGCTCTCTTGTGGTTTGTCCCTTTCTTGTCTAATAATTGTAACCAGATTGCCAATACTGATGTCCCAAGAGAAGTAGTATAGCATGTATCATCTTCAAAAAATCATTCTTTATGTTTCATTTATAGTTCCACCTCTTGTGTGTGCTTATGCTCATGTGTGTGAGCATGTCTGTGTTTCCATGTGCATATGTGTGTTTGTTTGTGTGTGGGTTTGGGGGTCATGTGTTATTATTTATGAATGGGTCCAATTGCAGAGTTTCATGAAAATTGCTGTAAAACCTGTCCATCATGTCATCATTCCCTTCATCTGAAGTGTAAGTGCCCACTGCGATCTCCATTGTGTTAACATGACATACATTTTTCATTGACAGATCTTCCCATTATCAGTAAAATGAGAGGTTTACTATAGATCTGGCAGCCACTGACTGCGCTGTCTTTACTCTAGGTCTGTCAGCCACTCTGCTGCCTCATATAGCTTTCTTCAATCACACTGAGCATATACTGGTCATAAAGTGTCTCCATAATGCCTACTAAAGACATTATGAAAGTTAAAATTAAATGTAAGATGAAACATTTTAATAGAAGCAGCAGGTTATTAGATATAAAATCTGCTGACTACTGTATAACTTCTTGCAAACTTGGTGTGCTGTCAGGAGCAGTTAAGTTTATGTTCAGCTCTGTATATATTGCCACCTCTGCTTTAAAATATTTACTATAATGTAATCACATGGCACAGCTGATAGCGTTACTATAATGTAATCATACTATTCAGAGCCTGCCTGTCTCCAAAAACAACAGTCAGTCATCTAGTCTATAAAATGAAAGCTGATACGGAAGAATGAGTTTTGCTTCACTTCCTTGCAAATAATAACATTTTAAGGTAAAAATAAAGTAGTGAAATAGTACATCAAGAGAGCAACGCTATTATAGCTCTACTGGTCTCAGGTGATCTTTTCCATTCTCTGTGACGCTACATAAACTGAAGGCATGCAAATATGCCTTACAAAAGGCAAGAGCACCATCTTCTCAAAACAAGAAACAATCTGCTAGTTAAGAAGTTCATAGGGCCTTAGCCTCCAGTCAAGGAGATCCTCAAGATGTTTAGCCATATTAACCAGTCCTAATGGGAGACTAAGAATGCATGGGGTATTACTTTTGATTATAGTCTTACTGATTATGGTGTAGATGTTTGGACATTATGCTTGGAATTAAAGGGGTCAACTTTATTAAATTAGAATTATTTAGAAAAAGCACTTTGGATAATAATTTTCTGAGAACCCTTGTGCTCACCCACCACACCTTATGCAGTTTTTACCCTTGTGTTAATCTAATAGGTTAAAAATAACATGCCAAATGATGCAGAATTACTAGAACTGTTATGGGGGTTGGAATCTGTATTAGTGGAAACAGGGTACTCTAAGGCGCTAGTTCAGAGATATAAAGACAAAGTATTTAGCAACTTGGTAGAAACAGCGGATTAAACAGGTTTTCATTCTCTTCATCGTATCAATATGACAAAAAGTCAGTGAATGTTCATATTATTTGACTAAATATACTACAGTCAGTGAAGTATTTGTACATGTTGCTAGAACAAACTGGCATAATTTAATGGGAGATAATACATTATGCTTCAAACGTCTTCTGGTTTGTTCTAGGTGGGGAAATTATGTCCTATAAAATTTCAAATAAGAATAGAACTATTAGAAATTTTGGGATGCATAGATGTGATGGATGTAATATATGTAGACATGCATTGCAGAAATCTGAACTTAGAATTAATGGCAAATTGCATAAGTTGAAAGAAAGTTATTATTGTCAATCTGATAAAGTGATGTATGGTATTAAGTGGCATTAGTCAAAAAGTAAAATGATGTTTTGAATAATGAAATTGTTTGACAATATTTGATATGATTTTTTTTTTCTTTTTGTGGAAAATTACTCTGTTATTTTAAATATTTAAATATTTATTTCATGTAGTTTAATTATTTATTTGGTTAATTGGACATGTTGGAATCTATTTAAATGAATTTAATATATGAATTCTGTTTGATTCCCCTAGAAGGCATTTTGCTGAAGTGATAGGGAGGAAAATAAAACGTTTTTATTTAATTTTTACTGCATTCGGCTGTTTGCAATTGGTTGTTTTATTATAGTAGATACTTTATTGTATGAAGTACTTAGACTAACAATATCTCTCATTAAGTAAAATTTCCCGACATATCCCAGGTGATCCAGTCATTCAGACTGGTTTATAAGGTTTCAAGGGAAGTATTGTGCTTGATAGGTAAGGGTAGCCTATTCCACAAATGAAGAATATGTTGGGTTAGATATCTGTTGTGCCAATTGGTGATGTTTATGGGGAAGTGCAGATTTAGGTCTCCAGAGTAGGTGTTTGCTTTCCCACAGATTCCTTTTAGGTGAAGGAATACAAAGAGTGCTGGATCATTTGTAGCATGGAAAGCTAAGCAGAAATTACCCCTCATAGGCCTATATGACACAGAGTAGAGGGACAAGGCTTTTAATCTCTCAGAGTGATTAAGGGTACTGATTTGAGATCTTTTTGATGAGGGGGCATTGAAGTCTCTGATGTCAAAGGCAGCATTGTGGTCAATGATGGGCATAATAAAGGAGGAACAAAATGAGACTATAACTTTTTGGATCTTGAGGAGATACAATAAATGATAAATTGCACACGTTAGAAGGATTTTCAAACCATGACAGAGACATAATGGTCAAGGGGGAGTCTATTGTCTACAAAAGTACCCAACTCCCTAGTGATGGTATAAGATTTAAGTGGAACGTTATTTATATATATATATATATATATATATATATATATATATATATTAACTGGAAGTGATGCTAGATTTATGAAAAGAAACTATATTGCTTTTATTGGCATTGAGAGTAAACCTCTGATTAGCACACCAAACATTCGACTGGTCTAGCCTTGAGAATTTGAGTATCAGAAAGGGATTTGATAACTGGTCCCATTGTACAGTCATGAGCACAACTGGTTAGCCATAGTCCATTGACATAAACATCCATGCCAGAGAAGTATATACCAGAGAGGATGGGTTCCAGGACAGAGCACATAGGGCAATAATGGTGGTGTTTTTTGTGCCTAGGGCAAGCACATGTGACCTTAACAGTATGGATTCTGTCAGATAGCCAGTTACATTTCCAGTGAACTTAATGTTGAGCTTGGAGTGTTTGTCAATATTCTCAGCAGGAGGAACAGTGTCAAAGCCTTGGCAAGGCTCATGAAGTCACTGTGGACTATATGCCCCTTATCAATAGCCTTAGTCTTCAAAATGATTGTGATTTTTTCACAGTGAACTGATTGAAGGAAGGACACTGAGGAAACTCGGAACTATAATATATAACATTAAGTATCCTGTTTTTTGTTTATTTTGTTCTTTATTTCTTTGCTATTTATAGCACTTTGTGTACTGTGTATTTTTCTAACTAGTTTCACTGTGTGTGAGGTATTAACTGGAAATTGTCCACCTTTATTAAGCATCTGTTGGGTTGTTTGTTTCTGATAACTGGTTACAGTAAACTCTTTTTTTCTAGAGGCTCCTTTAGCTGTTTAAAACTTTCATTTAAAGGCTCACTGCTGCTTTTCAGCTGTGAAACATTTCTGCAGTTTGTGTTTTTATAGTTGGTGGCTTTGCAGTTGCCCGCCCCTAGTGTAAATTTGATCTGGGACCCTCCTCCCAGTCTAGTGTCATTACCTCATTCTACCCAGTACAGGGAGAACATTTGAGAAGGCCAATCAGCTTAGTTTCGGCTACTCCTTTCTCTCTTTCCTTTCTCTCTTTCCACTAAAAAAAAAAAAAAAAAAAAATGTATCTGCTTTTACTGTATTTGTGTTTCTTCCTACTTTATTTTGCGTCATCTTAAAAGTACTCAATTGTATTTATTACTGCTTGGTGTAACTTATTCTAAGCCTTTTAGTTTAAGCACTTGGGCTTTAGACCAGTTGTTTTACATTAGGAAGGTCTGTGGGCTGCACTGTGGTGGCAGGACAGGTAGCTTACATCCTTCTAAGTTGGGAACTGCTGATTGAGGGCTCTGTTTCTGTTATTCTAAAAGTGTATTAATTCTGGTTAAAGCACTTGGGCTTCAGGCCAGTTATTTTACATTAAGAGGGTTCGCGGTCTGCACTCTTGTGGGAGGAGAGGTTGGACTCTGCCCTTCTGAGCTGGGAATTTCTGGTTAAAGGCTTATAGTGCCTGCATATTTGAACTATTTCTTACTGTAATTGGTACACCTTGTTTGCTGTAGCATAGACTAGATCCAGGCCTGCTGAATCTAGTTTTGTTTGTATGCTTGTTATTTCCCTGAAAAGCTAATTCCACCTAAAACGCGGCTTTTCAGTGCTTCTGTGGATCCCTAGTGATATCTGCATTGCTTACTGTACTTATTTCCTTGTTTCACTTGAAAGAAAGTTATTGTTTGTCATTTTTGCATTTAAGTTACCTGGCACTTGCTCACTAAAGCAATTATATAAGTCAGCACTAAAAAATTAAAAGCACTACACCCTCACAAACTCCCACTGGAGTACCTTGCTCCCCATTGGCCATTTTTTTTCAATTATAAAGAAATTCCCAATACTATTCTAGCATGTCCAAAGGTCAGTTGTCAATCTCCTCTCCAGTCCAGCTGGTGAATCTGGGAATCTTGAGGCAATGTTACAACTGCCTCATGTACACAGACAACCCTCTCCTCCTCCCAACAAATTCCAACACATGTGAGAGATGCAACCATATAGCCAAACTGGAGGCTAAGCTCTCTCAACTCAGTACTGGTGTAACCAGTCAGGAGGAGAAGGAAACCACACTCACTACAATTCCAGTCTCACATAGACCTACCACGACAGCAAACCAAACACATAAACACACAAAAACATACTTGGAGGCTCTAAATAAAAATCTGCCTAAGCAGCAGAGACCTCCAAAGCAGACACCCAAGCAACCGCTACCCCAAAACAAAACACATACAACACATAGCTCACAAAGCCAGTGTGCCGAACAGTCACAGCCCTTAAGGCTAAACAACACACCTGATACACTTGTAATAGGTGACTCTATCATCAGGCAGACTGATGTCCCACTCACCAGGCTGAACAAGGAGAAGGTCATGGTGAGCTGCCTGTCGGGTGCTAGGATCCGCCACATAACACAAGCACTCAGGTCACTCCAAGGCAAGTACAAATATGACTCAGTCATTGTCCATGCTGGTGTGAATGACCTGAGACATACCTCCCTGGACTACATGAAAAGAGACATAGAGGAGCTCTCTGGGCATGTAGCCCAGGCCGGTATGACCCTGACCTTGAGTAGCATCTTACCCTCACCAAGAATGATGCCACAGTATGAAGACAAGATTATCAATTTCAACAATTGGCTTAAGTATTGGTGTCATTCAAAGGGGATCCAATGCCTGTCAGCCTGGGATGACATGCTCGACAAGCCACGATGCTTCGCTAGGGACGGCTTGCACCTGTCATCCTGTCATCGGATATTGGCAAAGGCTCTTGCTACCCCCATAGTGCCTTTTTTAGGCAAGGCTCAAAAGACAAACCCACCTCCATAGGTATCACAAGGGATAAGAAACTAAGAGTAATGCTACTCAACGCCAGAAGTCTAAACCTCAAGATGCATGCACTCAAAACTCTCCTTAGCATGGAGAACATCAATATCTGTGCAGTAACAGAAACCTGGTTCAAGGCTCTCGAGAGCACCCCAGCACTACCAGGTTATACCTCATACCATGCTTTTCGCCCCAAAACTTGGACGAACCACAAAAGGAGGGGGAGTATCAATATTCATCAAAGATACCCACACTTCCAGGTTGGTGGCACAGCACGAAGCATCAGAGACTATCCATGTGCAACTAACAGTGGGTAAAACTGCCTTCCAGTTTATAGCCTGCTACAGACCACCCTCCCAAACCCAGGAACCCCACTCGGCCTTCCTGAGAACACTGGAAAATATGAAGGTCTCTCCAAACACCATTATATTGGGTGACTTCAACTACCCAACCATAGACTGGGAGCATTACTCTAGCTCCAACACCCTAGCCCAAAGGTTCCTAGAATTTATAAACTCAAATGCTATGTAACAACTTGTTACCACTCCCACAAGAGGGGAAAACATACTGGACCTGATCATCACCAACATGGGGACTCTATGCTCCAGACCAGAAGTGTATCCCTCACTGGTAAGATCAGACCATAAACTAATCTCACTGGATATTCACATCCCGACCCCACCCCATGCCCAGAAAACCACAGTGAAAAACTTCTCTAAAGCAAATTTCACACTCCTCAAAACCAAGGTGGAATCCTTCAAAGCCCCCGGGCCTGTGGATAATACGGCCCAGACCGCAATATCCTTTATAAATGCATTTTATGAACACCTTCAGGAATGCATGGATCATGCAATCCCAAATAAAACCAAGACCCAATCCTTCAAAGGCAGATGTCCTGTCTGGTGGACCCCAGCCATAAACAAACTATACAATAGAAGGAGGAAGCTACTACAAGATAGAGCAAAATCCCAAAAAGGGAAGGCATCTCTGATCAGTATTAGCAAAAAACTACGGGCACTCATAAAATCGTCTAAGGCCAGCTTCGAGAGAAAAATTGCACAGGACACTAAGGATAATCACAAGGCTTTCTTTAGTTATGTTAGGAACCTGGGTGGGAATTCCCAGATATGCTCAGAATTAGTCCAAAATGACAAAAAATACACCGATCCCACAGACATTGCCAACATCCTAGCTGACAGGTTCAGCGCAAACTTCTCCCGGCCCTCCCCACCAAATGGGCTAATATCTATCCCAGCAGAGTGCTGCCCCCCTGACATCTCAGATGCTCAGGTAAGAGCTGCCCTCTCCAAAGCAAGAAACACAGCATCAATGGGACCAGTCGGTGTCCCAGGCTGTACATGAACTCCAAGAAGAGCTAAGCCCAAACCTAAAACTACTGTTCAATCTCAGCCTTACTACAGGATATGTACCCAAAGAGTGGTGTACAGCAACAGTGATCCCTCTCCACAAAGGTGGTGCCTCAACGGATCCTGGAAACTATCGCCCCATAAGTCTCACTAGCTTGGTCTGCAAAGCTAGGGAAAGGATCATCATGGACCTTATAAATAAAGATATTGGGGACCTGCAGACACTGGATCCTACCCAGTTTGGCTTTGTTAAGGGCAGATCCTGCCTCTTGAACCTGGTTGATTTCTTTGAAACAGTCAACAAGGCCATTGACAAAGGGAAGGTGGTCCACACAGCCTACCTGGACCTCGCAAAAGCCTTTGATACAATACCCCACTCGGGCATTATAGATAAGCTCACCAGCTTAAATATAAACCCCTATGTCACTAGATGGGTTGCAAACTGGCTCAAGGACAGAACCCACATGGTTAGAATAGCTGGAGCCATGTCAGACTCCAAACCAGTTACAAGTGGCATCCCACAAGGCTCAGTCCTGGGACCTCTCTTGTTCGGTATATATTTCTCTGAGGTACAGGCCAACATGGAAGGACTGTGGCTGACCAAGTTCGCAGATGACTGCAAACTGGGCACCATAATAGACTCTCCAGCTGACACAAGCATCCTCCAAAAGGGCCTCATAGAAACAGACAACTGGTGCCAGAGCCATGGCCTCAAGCTAAACGCCAAAAAGTGTATAGTCATCCCCTTTGGCAAAAACAAAGTGCCCACAAATTACCACATAGGTGGTAATCCATTAAGTACAGGAAGAAGTAATTAGAGACCTGGGGACCCAAGTTGATAGCAATCTCTCATTTGACAACCACGTGGCCAAAGTGGTTAGAAAAACATTTTATATAGCCCACCTAATCATGAAGGGATTCACATCTAGATCAGGCGAGGTCATCGTGCCTCTTTACTCATCCCTCATCAGGCCCATAATTGAGTACAATGCCCTTTTGGGGTGTACCTTACCAGACACCTGCAGCAACTGGAAAGACCCCAAAGGTACCTCACCAAGAGGATCAAGGGGCTCAAACAGATGCCATATGCTGCCCAGTTAAAGAAACTCCAGCTCTACTCAGTGGCATACCGCCTGCTCAGAGGCGATCTGTGCCTGACATATAAAGCCATGTCCAACCCGAATTAAAGGACATGCTGCACCTCAGAAAATCCAAATCCCATCGAGCTACGCGCTCGAGGGACTTGAACCTCAGCACTGAAATAAATAGGACATGCTGGAGGGACAGATTCATAACCCAGAGGCTCCCTTCACTCTGGAATAAAATCCCAGTCCAGGTTAGGCAGAGTCCCTCATTGACTCACTTCAAGAGGAATCTTGATGAGTGGATGGGAGATCGTAGGTTTCCCCTGGGTATCACTTCTGTGTCACTGTTAGACAGAGGCACAGTATACTAACCTTGAAAAAGGGCATAGCAAAATTAATTTAATATGGGTGGCGAAAGCCATACACACTCTGGCTAGGCTTATAAATGCCCTAGGGCAGATAGCCTAGTATGAACCTATGAACCTATGAAAAAGAACAAGTGATACAGAGTAGAATTAAACAATGAACCAGTAATCATGAACTCTTTATCAAAACAGATGTATCTTGAAAAAGTAGGTGGTGTTTTATTAAAAAAAGAAGTGATTCTATATTTTGCTATTTACCATATATTTAAGGGTGCCTTCCCTCACATTGTTATCCCTTCCTGGTACCTTACAATAAGGAGTGAAGCTAAAAGGACAGTCTAATTCCCCTCCTCAATTATGCTCATGTTTTGGAAATGTGTTTTAAATGTAATACATGTAATACTTCAGCGTTCCTTCTTTAACAACATCACTTTGACAAAATAATGTAATATTGTCTGAAAAATGCACAGAACATTTTTATTTTATTTTAGCCAACGTATAGACTGACTATTTTCATGAACTGATTATGACAATAAAGGCAACTACTACAAACAAAAATCCATAGAATGCTGTTTTCAATTTTTTGAGATTGCTTCTGACTGTAGAATTTGAAAAGCAAACAGAAGCATGAAGTGCTAAAAGATGGTATTTAAACAGTATGTATGATACCAATATGCAAGCTTTCAAAAACCTGAACATACAAAACTTGTTCACATATAAAAGAAAACTGGCAAATTAGGCAGGTAAATAGTTTTACCAGGAACAAAGAGCATTTTGAAGGCTCATAGGTACTTGTTCAAAGGAAATGGTTGCTTAATTCCAAGCACAGATGCATATATCAGTTCATGCATTGATGTATATATTTGCCCTTTTTGAGTGTGCTTCTGTAGTTAATGGTAGGATTTTTTTAATAGGATGGTATAACACACCATGTATGTTGTAATGTCTGTAAAATATTAATCACATGCCTACAACAAGAAGTACTTTTTAAAAGTTTGGTTCCCTCTTGTTAAAAGATAAAGAGATTTGGATGCAAGTAACTCGCCCCCCCCCACTTGGTAACACACACACAAACACCAAACACACACACATGTGCACCCACACACAATGTGAAGCATATTATAGTAATAGAGTTTACTGAAAGTAAATATAGTGACAGGAATGCATCATTCTGAAGAGGTGGGCAGACATCTTTTCCAAATAAAAAGAAAGGATTTGTTCTCCATACTAGAATGCGATTTTACATCTTTTAAGTCTTGTTTGCTTTCAGAATCTTAGTTAAAATTAAAAAAAAGCATTAAGCATAAAACTTACTGGTTTAGATTTTTGTTTTCTTTTTTGCCATGTCATACACAAACATACAAAAGAAAGAAAAATTCTGTCAAAATATTGTTTATTTTTATCATATCTTTTAAAACACACAAAAGAAGGAAAACAAAATCTTTCATTTGGGATAGCATTACATATCATTACACGGTTCCTTCATTGCCCTATTGGCTTGTTATAGTAAGGGAAAAATGAACACAGGAGATGTGACTGGATGCCTATACTGCTCAGCACATTTTAAAACAGGGAAAGAACAAGGGGAAAATATTGTATTTCATTTCTATATGAATATAACATATTTAGTGGTAATGCTATTCACTATTAATGAACAAAAGATCTATTGATCAACTAATAGGTAGTCACTTTATAATCATTAATCTGGGTGCAGCATCCAAGCTAGGTTGACCTCATGCTTTAACACTTCCCATGATAGCATTAACCCTTAAGAAAGCAACTTAGCAATGCTATGTATGGGAACCAGTTGAGCAATGTGGTATTTAGAATTGCTACCATAAAACAGCAGCTTCAACTTGGCCACAAAGAAACCAAATTAGTATTCATTGCATAAATACCACAAAGTAGCAGCTTAACACATTCCATATATTTAACTTAAACAGGACATAAAATTAACAATAGTCAAGTGTTTCAATCTATGCCACACTTCCCAAAATAAAAACACACACACACACGCACGCTCACACAGGCATGCACACGCACACACTCATACATAATTATATAGCTAGATGGATAGGTTTTGTTGGTTTAATCTCAGATTTGTTTTCTGAACACATTCGTTTTGGTGCATTTCTTTGTCATAGTGCATATTTATTGAAAACAGATGGCATTTGGATGACAGTAATGATTGGGTTTTGCCTTTTTCCCACTGTTGTGCAATCCCAGAGTCAGTATACATAAATAACAGGGGGTGTAGAGGCACACTGGGATATGCCTCCCTGCATAAAACATTGTTTTTCTTTTTTTTATTTTCAGTTTTGTGAATTTTGACCATTTCAGTTTAATGAATTTTGATTTTTGATGTAGTGATTTGGTGAAGTAGTGAACTAGACTCACATATATATATATATATATATATATATATATATATATATATATATATAATGCATGACTATATCTATATATATATATCTATGTAAATACACATATACATAGAAACAAATGGATAGATATAAACAATGATACCATTGTTCTAACATTCGACCTGTTACAAAAGTGATGCGCTGTTGGAAAAATGATGCAGGTTAACAGAATTTGATGACTGGAGCACATTCTCTTCAGCATTTGCTGATGGCCTTCATATTGCCAGATCCATACCTCTTCCTATCTATATATCTCAACTTCTGAGCATTAAAAGTCGCAGAGGGTCAGAAAGAGCAGCACTTTCATATTGCTCTCAATAACAGGTCTTCATATCCTAGATCATTTGAGTAATAGGGATTCTTTGCACCTAGTTAATGCATTTATGAAGGTGTGTACCTAGGGTTACCACCTGTCCCACTTTAAGAGGGACAGTCCCTCTTTTGGCAGTTGTGTCCTGCAAAGAAATCGAAAAAAAATGGCAAATGTCCTGAGATTTTAGGACAAACATATTTCCAATATTTTATGTAATAGTTGCATAAAACAGTTATTATGCATCTGAAACATGTAAATGTGATAAGAAACAGAATAAGCAAGTAAAATGCTACAAGAAAAAGCTTTTATGTAGGCCAGAAAGTGAAGTTCTGTCCTTTGTACTGGCAGTGGGTATGTCTTGCCCTGCAAAATCTGTTTGTACCAAAAATGCCCCACTTTTGGCATTTGAAAAGGTGGCAACCCTATGTGTACCTATACACAAGTCTGGCTTTATGAAGAAAATCAGTAAGTATAGGAGAGAGGCTACATGATCTGATGGCCAAATCATAGCAGATGAGAGTAGCCTTACTACCTGTACCACTATACTCAGGACAGTCCCTGTTTTGGTAGTTGTGTCCTGCGGGGAAAAAACATGAAATTTGGCAAATGTTCCGAGACTTTAGGACAAAAAATCTCCCCGAAATTGCATAAATAATTATTCTGTACCTGAAACACTTTAATATGACATAAAACAACAGAAATGGCTCAAATTCTATGAGTAAAGTTTTATTTTGGCAATAAAGTGTCATCAAGTCCTTTAAATGTTTTGTGGATGCGGTTCGTCCTGCAAAATTTCATATTTCCACAAAAAAGTTCCACTCTGTGTATCTGAAAAGGCTTGGGAGAGGTAAATGTGCAACAGGGAAGATACCACAACATCCCAGAATAGAAAGCTGTTGTCGGACCAGGTATTTGTCAGCACTTCAGAGTATTCATATAGGGGGAGCTCATAGCTATAAAGTGGAGAACCGGGGCATTTCAGACTAAAGGACGGAGTTTTATACGTTCTAACTTTTCGCATATGTTGGCGTTTCAACTGAGCTTTTTAAGCAAACTGCAGTTTCGTTATCAACTGCTTCTGCGATATGCAGGTATAGGTTAGCAAAGCAGTTGCGGAACTTCACTGTGGCTCATTTTCATCGTGCACAGGTATTGCCATTCACAGCAGTATGCACATTATTCTGGTGATGGCGCAAAAGATGTTTGCACCACCCCTTCTTTTAGTGCTGTTTTTGCCTAATGCATGTAAAAGATCAAAACACCTATTTTATGAGATCACTTCAACGAACCAGTATATAGTAATCTGCAGAATCCTTCCTTGCACTGCGTGGCTCAAGGAAACAGTGACAAAAGTCTGCGATTCATCTCAAGAAAAGGGTTTGCTGGATTTCTTTATCTTTACCTTTACCAGTTACCTCATCTTGGACTGATTCACCATTCACACAGCTATACAGACTTTGTTATCAAACGTGACGTATGCAACTGTGTTACGTCGCCAGGGTAATGATTTGTCATTCCTAACTACAACTGGGTACACTGCGTTTCATCTACCTGTTACCTATGGTATCTATTTCCAAATAATGACGATTGAAGACTACTTGAATATTAATTTATCAGAGAAATGCACATCTACCACGTAAAACACTGGCCCACTAAACATGAGTCCATGCTTTTGAAGCAGATCTACGCGTCCCCAACCTAATATTCTGTAACCCGAACAAAGCGACGAAACCTGCGTAGTGCTTTGTAGTCTGGCAATCAACCTGGACCCAGTGGCCATGTGTCCTTGCATGGTTACTAGAAATGAAGCAGGATCACTGGACAAGATGGACCACTGGTCCCATCAGTACTAGATTAGACTCCATATTTGCTTTATACGTGTGCCTAGACTAACGTATAGGTTTCTTTTAATCATATACGATGGTTTGATTCTGTTAGGATCCCTGTTCATGCTCATTATGAAAGATTGCTGTGCCTTACCTGAGAGAAGCTGCATCCAGGCACAGATCTTGTAGACAGTGGCAGTGTTGCAGAAGAAAAAGAGAGCGAAGCAAGCGATGCAACCCAGAATCAGCACCATGGATAGCAGCACAAAGAACCCTGCTGCCTTAAAAGCTCCAGAAGGTATGGTACTGAAGTCGGAGAAAGAACCATGGCAGGTGAGCTCCCGGTTCGAGACGCCATCGCCCACACAGTAATGGAACAAGCCGAAATACCCTGCATGAGGGGTGCTGACACTGTCCCCAATCCAATAAGGTTGTATAAAGACCACCACATTGATGATGGCGAAGCAGATAGTGAAAATAGCCCACAGTACCCCGATGGCCCTCGAGTTCCTCATATAATTGTCATGATAGAGCTTGGATGCCTCCTGAGAAGGCAGCATCTTCCTTGTCGGACTTGCACAATCAGTCTGTCAGGAATCCTCGGACATCAAAATGAAGCCACGACACTTAAGATGAGAATCTACAGAAAGCACTGAGAGACACATCAAACTGTGGGGCACACACAATCAGACTCTTAGAGTTCCAGATGACAGTATCAAATCACAAAGAGAATAAAAACCAATGTGAAAACATCAAAAAGGGTCTTCTGCTTGTCAGGTGCAGGTTAAGTGATGTACGAACAAGTGAAAAATAAATAGCACCCATAAGAAAATTAGGTCAAGTCTTTCCGATGAGAGACCCTGAGCTTTTGAAGCTGGGTGGTCCAGTGGTGCTCAGCTCCTGGACCCTCCTAGCTCCCCCTTCGCTGCTCAGGGATCTCCTTCTCCATCTTGGCTGCTTTTCTTTCTCCTCTCAGTCGCGCGTTCCCGACGCGGGGAATGCTGCTGGGGCGCGTTCACGAAATGATGCAGAATTTGGGAAAGAAACACCTTTTCCCAATTCCCATCAGGCATCGAGGTTTGACAATTCTGATATCATTTAAATTTACTTCTGTTACTTTCTGTTATCTCTCTGTACGAGGAAATGTTAAAAACTCAACCTGAAACACTGCATGGGAAATATACCCCTGCTTTGGCACAGATAGTACCGTCTGTGCTAAAAAAATGTCTCATTTGGATTATACTGCAAGTGGCAATATTGCTTTGTAAGTTAAATATTCACTAAGTTGGAGCCAGGGAAGTTATAATGCGGATAAGCTAATTTTGATGGGAATCTACGGTTAAAATGATACCTTATATCAACAAGGATTTTATTTCTTGGAATTGTGGTTATTGCAAAACGAAAATATTAAAAGAGAATTGTCTGGCACGCTTTGTACAGTAAAACCAGTATATACAGAAGAACAGTCGCCTTCTCGGCAATTTTCACTTAATCGGTAAACGAATCTCTATGGAATTCATCGCCATAATGGAGATAAGGGACTGTATGAGTCATATCATTGTCTATGGATGCTTATTCAGCAACCGTTCTTTGAGCAGCATTCTTCTGTTTGATCTCTAAATTCAGACCATGAATAAATGTAAATGAGAATCGTGGCAGAGAATTTTTAATTAGTGAAATGCAAATTTTATCCATCAAAAAAGAAACGTTGGGGAAACGCGTATGCAAATCAAGTCATAGAAGAAATATATGTATGTAAATCAACATGCAAAGTAAAATGCGCTATACCTAAAGGCTTCGTATATTATGTATATGAAGAAAACACGATTTACATATATATTCAACCCTTTCAAAACTCGTCATTGCTCATATTTATCGATGCCTTTCAACAGTCCAGAATTTTGCAGAATATACAGACTTTTGCCTCACAGCTTTGGTCTGTTCCTCGTAATATCTGTGATTTTCTGGCATATCATTGTAGATTTGTCAATGAATAATGACAGGCATTTAAGTTTCACACATCATATCCTTTAGAAAATTAACGCCAGTCCAATATCTGTTATTCTAACAACTTTCTTTGCGCATAAGAGCAATTTTTAAAACCAGTCCCTGTTTTTAACCCTTTGTCCTCCTCCCATTATTTTTGATTTTGTCCCTGATTCTTGTGCTAAGTGGTTGAGGGTATGTTTATTTTAAACCCTTTGTCCTTCTTCCATTATTTTTTATTTTGTCCCTGATTCTTGTGCTAAGTGATTGAGGGGTATGTTTATTTTACAGAAGGGAAGCAATGCACTCCTTATATAACATTCTTGGCACATCATTTTGTTGCTGTAGTTCATTTTCATGGAAATCTTTTTTCTGTGAGTTTATGCTAATATTTATTACTGATTAAGGGTAGGTAATAATAGTACAGCTATTTAAGGGTTATCTAACTTAATATAGGAAGTCATACTTCAATAAGTGACACCTGTCTTCTACAGCTAGACCTGTGTAAGCTTCTGTGTAACAATATAGGGATTTTCTCTGATCTGCTCTTTAACATCGTCTTCTATTGTCAAAGTGGCTTATAGATCTTACAAAATTGATATGCTGCTGTCTGTATAACAGGTGTCTATCCAACCCTTTATGTGCTTCAACATTTGATTCTAGGGCACTGAGTAATCATGGCAAAAACTGGAATAAAGAAGGCCTTAAATAGAAATGCTGGTTATGCAATCAGATGATAAAGAAGCAAATTGTGGTAATTAGTTGACTGATCAGAAGATAAGTGAATGCCAAGATGAGTGTTTGCAACACAGTGTGCAGTCTTGTAATTATCCTTGTTAAACACTTAAGCAAAAGGGACCAAGTCACTGCTGTGGTTAGTTTTTTTAATTACTGATTTACTGATACCATCAGACTCATTTATTTGATTCCATGGGTAGATTTTCTTGTGGTGATATTAGTGATTTCAAAACTGGATTACTGTAGTGTTTTCTTTCTTTCTGGTTCCTTTGAGTTTGGAAAATACACAGTACAGCTACAGTAGAATTTGCAATCAAGAGTGCTTAATGGTAACCTTAAAACTTTTCACATTAGCTATGAGCAGTGAGGATTGCACTGGATTCCAGTTTTGTGGAGATAAATCATTAATGGAAGATATGAGAAACACAGTCATAAGGCTGCATACAAAGTAAGCTACATGCTGTATATATATGGGTGCTGTCCTGATTAGTGCATATATTCAGTGAATATTTCACAGAGTGAAAACTAAAAACTGCTGGTATGGCAACAAAGAAAATTGCTGTGGGGATATGTTACAAGGTACAAAATGCCATCCTGAACTTTTTACATTGCCCTAAATATGTGGCAAAGTAATACATAAAGGATGTCCTCCAAATATCTATCTCTGACTGTATATTTTTGTTTGAGTTGCTTGAGACTCTAAATGTGAGGATAAAGTATCTTAAGATATATAATTTGTTTTTATTGATCTTACTGTTTAGGAGTCTCTAACCCACTGGGTGAGGTCAAGTTTCTTGCGAGGCTTTCAAGATCTCATTTGAGAATCTGAGATGTCTTTACTGTGGTTAGTTAGGAACTATTCTTTATTGTGGCTAATTAGAAACCACAATGTTTTAAAAAGTTTATCGAATTATTGTAGTGAATATTTGTTCATAGACTGATGTTATTGATGTTATTGCTTAAAATATTTTTGGAATATGCAAGTGTCTATAAGTACAGAACCATGAGTTATAAAGCACAGTGGCCTCAGAGGTGTCTTATCAGGTCTATGTCAGATAATCGACTTTTCAAAACTTGAAAAAATATCGAAGAGACCTTATGATCGAGTTTCCCCCACACCCTCTGCAAATTATATAAACCAGCCCCAAGACTGTGCTACAGTGAGGAAAAGGGTAAATTTCTCATTTCTTGCTGTATCACAATCTCCATTCAAATGCTTTGAGTTTTCAAAAACTCGATCACATTGTCTCAACCATATGGAGTTTGAGTTTCTGAAAACTCGATCAACTGATAGGAACCCATCTTATGTAGTGATTTTTCCCTTAAACAGTATGCAGTGACTTTGTTAAAGCTGACATAACACTTTTTGGGTTTGGCATTTTAATCAAGAGCAAACTCATTAAAATATCAGTTTTTGAGTTTGCTGCTGGGAAGGTATTGCTTTCCTCAGTTATGTGATGGCAACTGTGCAGCCATCCCCCTGTGTCTCTACTCCCCTTATTACTAACACGCTTGCTTTGAATATAATAGGCCACAAACTATTTCTTGAGCTAATAATTTTAAGAAGCTGCAAAGATTTATGCATTCAGAATCATTCAAGACTCCTAAGTAGCAGTACAGCACCTGAAGACCCACTAGGTTTCTCCAAGCATTTAACCCAGAAGGGTCCACTATGAATAGTGGTGTCATGTTTAATTGTCATGCAATTATTTAAACCCAAAACTATCTAAAACTTTGTGAGGCTGATAGCCAAACGTGGACATACACACACACACACACACACACACACACACACACGCATACACACACACACACACACACACACACACACACACACACACACACACACACACACACACACACACACACACACACACACACACACACACACACACACACACACACACACACGTTTGCAGGGGGATGAAGATCTGTTACACTCCTGATATGAGGGCTTTATATATATATATATATATATATATATATATATATATATATATAGAGAGAGAGAGAGTAAATTCTGTTAGAGTTTTATATATTAACGATAAGATTGCACAGACTTTTTGAAGATAGAGAAAGTGAGGAGATGATGACAATGCTATACTTTCTTGGTCTATTCTGAGACTGGCCACCATGCCACAACACCAGCAAACTTTTAGGTTCGACGTTCCAAATGTCGATCAACTATTTAGTGGAAAACAACAGGATTCTCAGTCCAGAAGCAACTTAAAACAGTCGTTATCTGGGTTTGTCCTAACAATATAGCTTTTTGGTACTGCTGGCAGACACCTGATGATATTCCTGTGCGAGTGGCATGGATATATTTTCAGAGTCAAAACTCTTTTGAATGCAGAAAAGAGTTTCCACCAGACTATATATGCCTGAGCGTCAATCAGGAGCGGCCTTAGGTCAGCTGCTGCCCTAGACAAAAGGGCTCCACAGCGCCCCCTATCATGCCACCTGTTGCCCCCATCCTGGTCTACCTACACCAAATAAATACTGGAAAAGTGCCCCTGCTAGGGGCAACCGCCTAGTTGGCCTATGCCTAAGGCCGGCTATGGCGTCAATTAACAAATAATTAAACAATAAAACAATTAAATTAAACACTTCCAATCTAGCTCCAGATTAAGTCCTACTGGAGCAAGAGTGTTATATTTTAAAATGTAAATTTCTTCTTTGAAAAGCAGCACAAAGTTTAAGGTGCGAGTACAAGAGCACATTAGAGATATAAAAAAGAATAGAAGGGAAAGCTCTATAGCTATGCACTTTTTTGAGAAACATGATGGGAATCATACTCTATTACAGGCAGCTATTCTGGACAAAGTTTTTCTAAAAACCTGGTGATGAAAGGTTGTTAAAAATGTGCTGCTTTTCAAAGAAGCAATTTACATTTTAAAATATAACACTCATGCTCCAGTAGGACTTAATCTGGAGCTAAATTGGAAGTGTTTAATTTAATTGTTTTATTGCTTAATTATTTGTTAATTGATGTTGGGTGGGTATATAAAGGGAAGAATTTTTGCTGTATTTTGTATCACTTCTTGAAAGCTATTTTGCCAAGGCGCTAAAGTGGATTCAATATTTGGATCGAAGCCTGGCGTTGTTTTTTATTTTCTCACTTTTGCTGAGTTTGCTCAGTGTTCGTTGTGGTTAGTTATATATGCCTGAGCCTTTCAAGGATATTTCAAGATCCTGGAGGAAGGCACGTTCGTTGCGCTCAGTCACAGTATTCCACATTCTACACACTTGGCAATGATATGTTTTTATCACTTGTTCTGACTAGTGAAGGAGTAAGGAGGAATAAACAGTAATCAGAATCTCATCTTAAAATGTTCATACATGCCAGTAAAACTTTGACTTCCTTCTTGAAAATCTGGTTCCTTGAGTTTTAATTTGTTTGAAGTCCTCAAACATGTAATCTGAATTCTATAAAAACAGTATTTCAAGCCACGAGATGGGTTAGCTCCTTTTAGCTGTTTTACATTATCCATTAACACCAGCGCTCTTGTACTCATTCCCCCAATGTTACTACTTATTTATTCTATTAACTAACAGCATTTATTTACTAGTATACTGCTTTGCAGAGAATTATATGTGAAACTGATTTGCAGAGAATTATATTTAAAAATTCTCATTAATTTAACCAGTAACTACTTACTTGGCTTTGCTGTCTTTCCTTTGACCTGTTTGCTTATAAATACTAGTTAAGATATTGTGTATATAAAGAGCTAATCAACTAATGGATTTTGAATCACAACTCAGTGAACACACAGTAGTAGCACATAATTTGCAGATAACAACATTTCTTTCCTAAAACTTTGCATTTTTTGGAGGGGGTAGTGTTCCTTAAGCTTCATGCTGTGAGATAACAACTATCCCAAAAGTAGCTTGTCACCATCACTACAGCTCTTCATGCCACTATACATCCCAAACTGATGTCATTACATTAATACCCCTCCCCTTTTTGAAATGTTTCCCATCACATTATTTTGCATTTAGCATATTAAGATCACATAATTCACAATCACTAAAACCGCACACTGCATAATTAAATAACTGTCTAGGACAATGTCAGCTTATTTTTAATGCTGCTGCTGTTATTCTATTAACATTTTTATGTAGTTTTAACATCCAGTTACCTCTTTTAAGACAAATACCTCTAGTACTCCCACTGACATTAGCTGGTCAGAAACAGTTTAATTATATCAATGTTTGCTATGCAGTCTTAATTAAAAGACTGTTCTTTAAAATTTAAAAGAAAAAAAAGGGAACTGATTCATAACTGAATACAAAATTCTCACGTTTAAGTATTTCATTGAACAAGAGTACTTTGTTTATTTCCTTTTATAAACATTTGACATCAAGTAAGTCTACTAGTCCAAAATGAACCATCTTCAGACATGCATCAAGAGGTTATAAATAAGAAAAAATAATAACGAAGCCAAGCCCAAATTAAACGTTAAGAATAAATATGACAATAACAAGAATACTCACAACAGTAATGAAAGGCCTATGACTGATTCTTGTAAGAAATCAACTAAAAATGGGAGCATTTACTGTGTCGTGTGTAAACTACTCTGCATGCTGCTCATTTGCTCAGTAGAAACTGCTTGAAGCTCATAGCTTATCTACCCATGACCCCTTTTTCACATTTTTGCACATGGGGTAGGGGTGTCACTTCAACTATGACAATCATTTAGAGTCAAGGTTTATACCACCAGGTGTCTAGCGATGCATGCATACACACACACACACACACACGCATATATATATATATATATATATATATATATATATATATATATATATATATATATATATATATATACACACACACATATATATATATATATATATATATATATACACACACACACACACACACACACACACACACACATACACATGCGCACACACATAATTATATATATATTGTTTCCCTGCCAAAAAGTCGAGTATGTGTGTGTTTGCTCAGCAGCTGTTTAGCCAACCGTTTATGATCAACTATGATCAACTAAGCAGCAGGTTGACAGGTGTCCATGATTGCATAATTCCTAGTGTTGGGGAATATGCCCTTATCCCATCTCTGTGCAATCTCAGAATTAGTATATAAAATTAGCAGGTCTATATTATAACATCGAAATCTACAAAGAGCGAATGTTATAATATCGACCCCGTAATGTCGAACGCTGAAAACAGCAAAGGTGCAGGACACCAAATTCTTTCCCAGGGAAAGAATTTGGTGGGCCGTTGCTGTGGCTTCGCTGTTTTCAGCGTTCGATATGTTGGAACGTTATGGGTTGGGTTCAGATAAGTGTGCGATTGTGTGTAGGTTAGGGTTAGGGGGCGGGTTAGGTGAGTTAGGGTTAGGGCGCATGTGAGGTGAGTGTGTGATAGTGACAGACCTTAGGGTTAGGGTTGGGTTAAGGTAAGTGGATAGCTAGTAGTGTATGTAAAGTTTAGTTTAGGTTTAGGTGTAGGATTTATAAGTGTATGTGTGTGGATTGCTGTTTTTTGTGTGTGTTTATGTTGTGTGTATGTTTCTCGGAATAGCGGATTTTTTTCCCTGGGAAAAAATTTGCTATTCTGACTGTTCGATGTTTTCGGATTTCAGTGTTTAGGGTTCGATATTATAACATTCAATCTTTGTAGATTTCAATGTTATAATATAGACCCAAAATTAGCAGGGGGTGTGGAGGCACATATTTTTATTTACTGTTTTAATTTAAAATGTTGCATAGGCCAAAGCTATTTCCTGGAGCATGCATAGTGTTGTGCTGACATCAAAATTTTCATGTTTGTGTGCATTTATGTATATATATATATATATATATATATATATATATATATATATATAGGTTCCCTATTAGAAGACCGAAGACGCATTCTTTGGAATGTGTCTTGGTCGAACTCAAAAGCCTGAAACGGCAAAATATCAAAGCGGCCTTTAAGCAAATTCTTTCCCTGGGAAAGAATTTGCTTGGCCGCTTCATTACTTTGCCGTTTTCAGCACTGTAGTGCGGTCTCGGAGTTGGTATATTTAAGTGTGGGGGGGGCGCAGCCCCCCACTTAATGTAATTTTTTAAGTGTTTTTTTTTTGGAACAACGATTTTTTTTCCTTCTGACAGTTCAAAATTGTAAGCTTTCACTTACATGGGGTCGATTAATCACCGTTCACTTTTTTAAGCATTCGGTGATCTAATATAGACCCTATATATATATATACACACACACACATATATATATATATATATATATATATATATATATATATATATATATATATCAGTATCCTTAAAGAAGATTTACATTACTCTTGTGTGAAGCTAGCAGGCATTTGGTACAAGACAGTCTTTAAAGCAATGAAGCTTGATAGATAAATGGGCACTTTAGTACTGAGGAACTGAAGAATCCAAAAAAAAGTGTACTGGTAACCCATAAAGTGTACATTATTTTGTTTCATGATTTACACTTTGCCTGGGAAAATGAAGCCTTAATTCCATGTGTTGACCCCACTTACACTTAAGCTGATGAATTACATGGTTTTAATTTTAATTATATGATATGAAACTATGAATGGAGGAAAATTAATCACTGTGGCATAGGTAATAACTGTAGGTGACACCAAAAAATATAGTTATTACAATGGAATAATTATGATGTCACAAAGGGATGTTACAGGAGTCAATCAATTGTTTGAAGATATACTCTATAAAGACCATTCTTAGCAGCTGAAACTTCAATATAGCATTCCTTTGAAGTTGCTGTATCCTTCTCTGCAAGACCTTTGCAGTTGATTATATAGAATACTGAGGTATTGGGAACTCCCCCTTGGCATAGATGTTGATGTTCTCCTCCAACAGAAAAAAAGTTGAAAATATACTATTTTGAAATGTGTCATTGTTTTTTTTTGGCTTTCACTGTAGTTGTTTGATGTCAGTCATTTCTCAGAGCCTCTCATTCACCTCTAGTCCAGTCTTTCCAGGAAGGGTTCATCTCCCTTCTCTACCCATGGATCAGGGCCCTACAAGCAGAATAATCTGTGTGTAAGTAACCAATGCAATTAGACAGCATATCTAGATATTCAGTTTGGTCAGGTAGGAATGTTTGCTGTTGATTTGCATGCATACTGCTCCTGGAAAACTAGAGACCTGAGCTAGAAGCATTTTGGTCAGTTTAACTGCAAATGACAAATTATGATTAAGGGGTCTCTGTGCTTGATGACAACAGGAATGTAATAATCATAACAAGGTTGATCTTAAGTAAACAGGAACACAGTAACTCTTCAAGTGAAGCAGAAAAGGATTTTAAATGTAAATCAAAGAAGGTGAGATGAAGCAGATGACTATAAAATCTAAGTTGGAAGAACTGTGAAAGTGAGATGACTGGTTAGTGAATGTTTTTTCTCTCATTTTTGGCTTCCCACAACTGACTATCAGCTGCTCTCAGGACCTCTATTTCTCCATCAGAGCTACCAGAATCAATTTGGATTCCCCTGGGCAAATCTCAACCAATATCCAGGGCCAGTAAGCAGAATCACACTGTTGCCACCGTTGCTGAAGGGGAGTGTTTTAATCTAACATCCCACCCCCTTCTAATCTATGATCTTGAGCTGTCTCCAGGGATTGGTATGCAGTGGGCTTAGTGCCAATTTCAGCCATGCCGCCACATATGCCTCAGCCACAAGACTTGTCATCCTACAGTACAACAACCACTGCAATTCCCCAGCGTCCACCAGATACTAAAGCAATAGTGTATCCAAGAGTACACTCCACCCCCCCACACACACACACACACACACACACACACACACACCAGGATGAACACACCCATCCTCCCTGCCTGCTCCATCAGGTGCCTTAGCCACTTATCAAGTCCTGGTTACCTGGGCTGCAGGGAAGGCTTTATCCCCCTTTGGGACTTCCAAGATGGCTGCACACTGAATAACAGCTTCATTTCAGCTCTCCTAGTGTAAAAACAGAAATTCAGAAAAGAGAGCCAGTGAATTTGTCTTTTTGGGTAAATTTCAGTTACTGGCTAGTAAGTGTACTGCCTGGATGCCAGCAAAGAAGAAATTTAGAGAACTTGAAAGAAAATCAATCACAAAAGGTAAGGAGAAAACACTGGCTGGGAACATACCTCTCAAGTGTACCTCATTACGAGGAACGTACCTCATTTGGGGTCTTAAAAAGTTCATGTTCCTCGAAGTTCCTCAAAGTTCCACATTGAAAGAGTCTGTCACACATTCAGTGTTAGGAATTTTTTAAAGTGAAATCCATTATAAATAGACGTTAATCATATTAATTCATTAAAGGACCTTCTTTATAAGTAAAATCAGCATATTTTAACCATCCTATGAACTTCCTAGTTGAAGTTGTTATATGGCTGGGAATAATCCTGCAGCTCTTCAGAAAAAAGCAGTTCAAACTCCTGCTTTGGTGCAAGAAATGACTTCCAGTAATCTAGAGGAAAAAATAAGTCAGATGTGCTCAGAGCTGATTAAAATAAATGAAACAATGAAGGAGTATATCAACTCAAATAATAAAAGGATGGAAAAAAAATGGAAGAAGCTTTAAACAGATATTCAGATGAGCTGATAAAACTGCAAATATCAGAGGCTGAAATGAAGAAAAGGCTGGCTGACTATAAGACTCGTGAAGAAGAGATGCTTCAAAAAATGGTAGAATTAGAGGACAGGCTATGTAGCACAGAAATGGAAGAAACTGTATTAATTTTATGAAAACACAAATAAGTAACCGGACTGGTATTCTACAGTAGGAGTTGTTAACTGAAAGGGAACATTGTTATTATGCTCCAAACCTGTCCATGAGAAAGCAGTCAATACTTCTAATAGTAAAGATGCAATCCTACCAGCAGAAAGACTGTAGCAAAAGGACAACGTACTAAAAGTTGTAGAAGTAGAGTGTTTGTGGAGAATGACTGCACACTGTACACCAGGCAGAAGAGGAGTACATTTATTCCAGCAATCAGAGAAAGTTGAGAGGCAGGTGTGAGATTCAGGCTGCTCTATCCAGTTATCTTCAAAATATGTTTTCCTGGTGGGTCAAAGTAATTTTTTGATGAAGAACATGCTAATGAGGAAATACAAACGTTTGTCCAACAAAAAGTGAGCTATCAAACAGAAAGCAACTCTGCTTCTCATTCTTCTGATAATAAAACTCATAGAGAGACTATGCCAGTGAAACCTTTTTCAATGTTCGAAAGCAAAATATTGAGAGCCAGGGAAAAGCATAGGAGCTGACTAGAAGAACCAAGGATTATGTTGGAAATGAACCAGAGACTAGAGCTGGGAGATGGAGATCAACAGGAAGAAAACCAGCAACTCAGAAATGAATCAATAAATATAGAAATAAAAGGCATCAGTCACATTTGTGAAATATGGTGGAGTAAGAAAACCTAGAAATATTGGACTTTTTTGACTTTGTTAAACTTGTAGGGAACTCCAAAGCATATGCCCTTCTTTTATTTTTATTTATTTATCATTTGTTGACCGGTAAAGTCCGACTAGGTTCCACAGAGCCTGTTTTCAGTGGAGGCCTGGGGAGAAATGCTCCAGATGCATGTCTTTGGAATGTGGGAGGAAACCCACGTGAACACAGGGAGAACATGCAAACTCCACACGGAAGACACCCCAGCCGAGAATCAAACTGGTGAACCTCTTGCTGTGAGGTGACAATGTTAACCGCTGTACCACTGCGCCACCCTAAATAAACTGCTTCTGCAAGGCTCAAACTCATGACCATGTACATTATAGTCACAGTAGTTAACCACTAAGCCATCATAGCAATTCTTCATCTCATTAATGTTTGGAAGAACATTAAGGAAAGGGGAAGAAGAAGGAAAGCGGCACCTGTAAGTAAAACAATATTTGTTCTTAACAGTCATTTTTATAAAATGTGATATATATTGCATGCTCTACACTTTTATGTGTTACAGGGATACTAAAGTAGTAAACATGTGCCCTTTTCCCCTTCTTCTTTCTTTCTTCTTGTTTAGTTTTAAGAAATGTAGGCACTGCACTGCAAAAAGAGATGAAAGTCTGGACAAAAGAATGTTTAATATAATAGGCTGTAATCTTAGGTTGTTGAGGTGACAGATGGGTTGTAAAGGTATACAGAGCATGATATAAGTAAATTTGATATGCTTTTGCATAGGGGAATGACTGGATTACGACTCTATATTGATATAACAACAAGTTTTAAGTAGAAGCAAGTAAATAAAAGAACATTGAATGTAATGAAAAGTTTTCCTTTAGCAAAAAGATGTTTACGGTACAATGCAACATGAGAAAATTGTAACTGAAGGCAACTGTGGTTCATGTTTCTATGGAGACAATCTAAAAAAGGGGGTAATAAAACATACTTTTTTTCTTTCAATGGCAGAAAGATAGTGTTTTCTGAAAATATTCAAGTTGTTTTCTACATCTGGAGAGGAATAAGGATATGACAAAAACAGGCACCACTTTGTGTACAGGGTTACGGACATCTGACATGCAGACAACCCATAGATACAAATGGTTTGCCACAATGTTAGAAATAACAACATGGAAATAAATAAAAATTTGTAATATTACAAAAATCTTACCTTAAAATAAAAAATTCCAATGTACTTTCCTTCTCCCTGTTTTCCCTGTTCATGAATCTGCTCACACATCTTGTTAGAGCAGTTACTTCTGCCTTCCCAGAGAACAAGAGATCTGATTGGTTAAGAAATTGCTGTGTTGGTGATCTGATTGGTTAAGACTGCTGGCTTGTACAGTACACAGTATTGAAGCAATGACTGCACTGTACAGTAGAATTGGCAAATGACATTGAGGCTCACTAGGGTCTATGTGACAGTAGGTCTGGCAGAGGTCTGAAAGTTCAGGAAAGAGTGGAAAACATTTCTGGGTAATGCCTGTAGTACAGAAATGTGAGGTGAAGCTTAAAAAGAGGTATGTTTAACATATTTTTTTGGAATGTTCTACTGTACTGTACTGCATTGCATTTTTATGTACTGTTATTTGTATAAAGCAAGGGAATGTCTGGAAAATACTGCTCTGAGTCAGTTGAATTGAAATGTTAATTTGATGTAGACAGTACTAGTATTGCCCAGTCAGACTTGAGTGTCTGGCAGCAGACTCCAGTACTATACTGTATGTGTATCCTGTGGAGCTCCACTTTAGTACTCTACTGTACTTCATCCAGACACTTTTGTGAACTTCCACATTGGTAACATCGCGACCCATCCTCCAAAACATAAATCCAATGCATGTGCTGGTGATGTGCCAAAGAAAAGGAAAGCAATCACCCTGGAAAATAAAGTGGACATAATAAAGAGATGCAAGAAAGGTGAAGCACCATCTGCCATTGTAAAGGCATTAGGCTATAGCTGGTCAACAATCTGAACAATTTTAAAAGACAAAGCAAGAATAATGAATCATGTGAAAGTCCATGCCCTGATGAAAGCTACTATTATTACAAACCAACACAGTGGTTTAATTCTTGAGATGTTAAGGCTATTGCTAATCAGGAATGAAGACCAAAATCAGTGGAATACCCCCATTAGCCTTTCATTAGTGCAAGAAAAGGCTCAAAGCTTTTTCAATGATTTAAAAGCTGCTCAAGCAGGAAGTTCAGGTGGGTGTGATGAACAATTTTTAGGGAGTACGGGCCAGTTCCATTGCTTTAAAATGAGGGCTAATTTGCATAACATTAAAACTCAAGGTGAAGCGGCGAGTGCCGATAAGTGCTGCAAGGGATTTCCCTAAACTGTTGCAAAAAATTATTGAAGATGGAGATTATTTGGCAGACCAAATATTTAACATAGACAACACTGTCTTATTTTGGAAGAAAATGCCTGCAAGGACCTACATTTCAAAACAGGAAAAAAGTGCAGCAGGGCATAAGGCAGCAAAAGATAAGTTAACGTTATTGTTTGGGGGTAGTGCTTCTGGTGATTTTAAGTTGAAGCCCTTACTTATGTATTGCTCCTTAAATCTACGGGCACTATAGCATGTCATTAAGGCATCTCTTCCTGTTATTTGGAAGGCAAATGCATAGGCTTGGGTTACAATTGCCATCTTTGAAGACTGATTCTTGAACCATTTTGTTCCTGCTGTTTGCAGGTATTGTTTGGCCAAAAACATTCCTTTCAAAATTCTCCTTCTACTTAACAATGTACCTGGACATCCAAACAGTTAGTTGACTTACCCTTTAATGCAAAGGTTGTATTTTTACCCCCAAAACCACATCTCTACTTCAGCCAATATGTCAGGGAATAATAGCTTCATTTAAGGCCTATTATCTATAGTTGACCTTCTCACAAGCAGTCAGGGCTACCCAAGATAATGGGATGACCTTAAGGGAGTTCTGGAAGAATTATAACATAACTGATGAAATTAGATGCTGCTGTAGATCCAAAGGTTCAATCGTCAAAAAATCTGAATAGCTTTTTCAATTTTTTTTATTTATCTAATCCTGATTATTTTTCTAATTAGTTTTTCTTTTCTTTTGCAGTATAATGCAGACATCTCTTACAGAGTAGTTTCACTAGGTCTAGTCTGTGAAGTGCTGGTTCTTCTGTGGACTTGGACGAGCAAGCCTCTCTAGGTAGGTTTTCCTACTAAAGAAAAGAAAAACTAATTAGAAAAATAATCACTTAAAACTTGAAATTATAACATCTATGATGCCATCAAAAATATTGCCGATCCTTGGGATGAAGTAAAGCAGCCAAATAGAAAGGAGCGTGGAATACATTGTGCCCACAATTTGTCCCTGCTTTATAGGCTTCTACTGATGATGACATTGCTGACATCAGGCAAGCTGTGGTTGGTAATGGTAATCAACTGCAGTTAAATGTCACTGACACAGATGTCATAAAGTTACTTGCCTCACATGGCAAAGAATTGACCAATCAAGACTTTATGGAACTGGAGTGGCAGAAAATAGCATTTAAGGAATAAAACAGAGACATAGAAACTCCAAAATCAAAAAGTGTTCGACAAAATAGTTAGGTGAAGCCTTTCATCTCATTGAAGCAGGAATGGCAAAGTTAGAGGAGCAAGATCCTAATACAGAGAGGTTGACCCAAGTTTACCATATAGTTACTGAGGGCCTCAGCTGCTATATGGCTATTTATGATGAGAAAAAGAAAAGCTCTGTATAAACCTCCCTTGATGCCTACTTCAAAAAATTGACTCCAGTAGTAAACACCCTCTCTCCTGCAGCAGAATCAAACCCTGACTCTGCACCACCAGGCCCACAACAAATTCATATTTTTCTGCATTATCCAATTAATACATAAAGTTATCATAATGTTAACTCACAAATGAGTGTTAACCTTTACAGTAATTGTTATCCTTTTTCTTTTTTCACATTTGAACTGTTTTAAGAACTGTTTCTTTAATTTTTTACAGTATGTACAGTACTGTACTGTACTGTAGTGCATGAAAATAGTTACTGTAGTGCTATTATACTGTACTTACAGTATTATTATTGTTATTACTGCATTATACAGTACTATGTTTAAATTTTTTTAAATTTGGAAGTGTTTTTAAAGTGTTTTCTATGTAAAGAGAAGTAAAATAAATACTAGACTGAGGCAAATATTTGACTAAGTGACATTTAATAAAAAAAACATATGTATGTGTTTCAACTTACATACAAATTTGACTTAAGGACAGACTAAAAAACAGATCCCATCCTTAACCTTGGGACTGCCTGTAAATAGAAGCAAAATGCTGTACAATGCATCTTAGCATGAATAACCTTCATTATAGGTCAATTAAAGTTTGTGAGTGCAGCTGTCAGTCTGGGACAAATGTTCCTATTAGGAGGTTAAACTTCATTATTTGAAGATATGCATAAGTTTGTGTATTTGTATTACGGTAATAGGTTTTGGGAGTGTTCTGGGCATGTGTTTGTTCTTTTGTTTGAGACTTTCATTAAAACAAAATGTCTTGTAAGATTTGACATAAGTTCAAATGGATGTGACAAGAAACTGTATAAAAGAACAACCTACCAAACATTAGTGTATGCATGTAACACAAAAGCTGAAACTAGACATTTTAAAAAAAGCTATTATACATAATAGGTAGGAACAATAACTTTTTATCATAATGGCAAAACTTTGCATGTTATCTTTGAATGCGAATAGCCTTACAGGTGTATATGGAAAAGAAAGACTAGTGAACTATATTAAGAAATACAGATTGCAAATAGCTATGCTACAGGAGACAAATTTAGAAAGAAATGAGCATGTGAATTTGATACAGAAAGGTTTTCAGGATTGTTATTCAGATGAATATCTGGGACAAAGGAAAAGCGGAGTATATATATTACTTGCTAGAGGAGCTCCAATAGTGACAGAAAAGGAAAATAATAATAATGGTAGATTTGCAGTAGTAAGGGGCTACTGGCAAGGGAGGAGGATTATGCTGACATGTTTTTATATTCCACCTAAAATTGCTACAGTGGAGCAAAAGAATATTCTGGGAGAAATAATCAGCTTTCAACAAGGAATATTAATTACTAGTGAGGACAAGAATTTGATTTGCTACTGTAAGGCTGTATTGGGGGGCCTAGAAGGGAACATTTAGCAAAAGAGGGTAGATTTTTAAAGAAATTTAGGAAAATATTTGAAATGGAAGATGTGAATTCAGTAGTAGGATGTCAAAGAGAATGTACATATTATTCCCCAAGGTCCAAAAACTGGACTAGGCTAGATAGACATTATATTTCACAAGAACATGTACATTTAATTGAATGCTTTGATACCCAGCCAATAACTGTTTCAGATCACATACCATTAATAACTAAAATAAAAATGCAAGGTAATAAAATAAAAATGAGACATTGGCACTTCACTGACTATCTGTTAAACAGAAAGGAATTTAAAGAATGGATAGTGGAAATTATTTGGCAGTTATTACAGAAGGCAGAATTTTCTTTAGAAAATATAGCTAGAGAGTATGATAAAATTAAAATGGATTTTAAAAATAAGGTAGAAATAAAAGAAAAAAGAGATATGGTTAAGAACTGACAAGAATTATTTAGAGAGACTGACAAAGGATAAAGTATTGCAGAATAGGGGCAATCTCACAGAGCAAGAAGCGGTACAACTGCAGAGTGCTAAACAGAAATAAGAGACTACCTGGATAATATTCATGAGTTTAGAAAGACTGATGTTTTTTTAATAATAACTACAGAGTGCAAAAGCTTTTAGTGCAACAGCTCAGGCAACAGAAAGTAGACAATGTTGTTGCCAAGTTTAAGGAGCATATAACAAGGAAAATAACCAGAGATCCAGTAGAGATATTAGAAATATTCTGGCAATTTTATGAAAATCTGTATAAAACAGAGAACTATGGAAATCAAGAGAAGTACAAATTGAAATGTTTATGGAATAATTAAATATGCCAAAGTTAGAGGTTGATGAGGCTTAATTATTTTAGGATAGGAGGAGACAAGATAAAAATGGTGATATATAACCAATCTACAGGAAAGTCTCCAAGAATATATACTATTCCTGTGGAAGTTTGAAAGCTAGGAGGGAAGACGGCGATGAAGGTTTGAAAGGTTTTGTTTAACAGTATTTTAAAAGAAGCAGAAGTACCAACATCCTGGATGAAAGCTGTGGTGGCTGTAATACCTAAAGATGGTAAAGTCCCATCAGATCCATATTCATATAGGGCCATTTCAAATCTAAACCATGATTATAAAGTGTTTATGTGTACAATGCCTGAAAGAATG
The DNA here is from genome assembly GCF_019279795.1 of Protopterus annectens. Lineage (NCBI taxonomy): Eukaryota > Metazoa > Chordata > Ceratodontiformes > Protopteridae > Protopterus > Protopterus annectens. Next base: position 1,485,512,777 of record NC_056739.1, read on the forward strand.
GCAAAGTTTATGCCAAAATGACAGATATGTCTCAGTGTTGTTTTGTGGAGTGGAGGCAAGCATTTGACAACATTAATACAGTAATGATGATCCATTGGAAGCTGAATGTAAGAAAATACCACTGTTGTTGGTGGGTCTTGATGCTTAGAAAGCGTTCAAAAGAGTAAGCTGGGATTTTATGAGTAGGGTAATGGAAGCATGTGCATTCCCTGATGCAATAATAAGGTTAATTAGGAGGATATATGAGGGATCAGATGGGAAAATTAAAGTGGTGGGTTCCTCTCTAAGTTCTATTTAAACAGAAGATCCAGGCAGAGGTGTCCTCTTTCCCTTTGTTATTTGCATTATATCTAGAAGCATTGGCAAAGAAATAAGGGGCTCAGAAATTCAATGATAGAATTGGTACTGTAATAAAGAAAAGTTAACTTTATTTGCAGATGGTATTATTTTATACCTGATAAAACCAGAAAAGGACATCATAGAACATTATGAGACAGTTTCAAGTCTTTTCAGGATACAAAATGAATGCAGATAAATCTAAGGCAATAGCTATAAACTATGTACCCACAGACAAAATAGTACAGCAATACCCATATTTATGGAGACGTGATAAAAATGAAGTACTTAGGAGTGGAGGTAAAAAGTATTCTGTTATGGTAGCTAAGGATATGGGGGAAGAGTCTAAACAAAAGATAATACAAAAAAAACTGGGAAACTGGAAATTCTCTTTTATGGATATGTATATCAAGATATAAGCAGTGAAAATGTTTTAGTCCCTTTAGATTTATACATAAGTCAGGCATATCTTTCTCAACCAGAGGATAAACTGTGGATAGCAATTAATAAAACATTGAATGATTTTATCTTAGAGAGGAAGAGGGGAAGAGTCAAGTGGTATAAATTGATCCTTCTGATCCTTCCAATAGAACAAGTTTTTTTGGGATTACCTGATTTGAAGTCTTTTTTTTTCAGAACGACACAGTTAAGGCTTCTAAACATAAAAGAAGCAGAAAGCTATAATTCAAACTGGAAAGGGATGACGATGATGAAACAGGGAGCAAGCTCAAGAAATAAGGAGAAACTGAGATTTTGGATGCAGATCCTTAAGGAGAATAACAATAGCAATACAGAGTATTATATTCATAAAGTAGCAGAAAATATTCTAAGAACTAATAAAACATGGGAATGGAGAAAGGAGATTCTACCAGTCGGGATGACTGCAATTTGGGGTACAGAGAATAGGCAAAAGCGGTCTGGAATTTGCTAGAGAAAACTAACTAAGGAACCAAGGTATTGGGAACAAATAGTTAGAGAGGAAAAGGTAATATAATGGAAAGAGGCCAAGAATTCATTTGGACTGCAGGCATAAGATTGCCTTCCTTAACAAGGAATGATATAAGAGTATAGACAAAGAGAAAGGAATAAAGGTATCTTACATGAAACATCAGCAATGGTAGAGATTTTAGTAAAATCTACAACAGAACCTACTGTTAAAAAGGGAATAATTAATTAGTAGGGCATATAAAATATTGCATGATAGCTATAGGAATCAGCCAGAGCACATTAGAAAAGATTGGAAAGAGAGACTGGATAAATAATTCACAAAGAAACAATAGGAGGATATATGCATGTCTCCCAAATATGCAATAAAATCTATAAGATTTAGGATTTTTGCTTAGAATTGTTTGCATAGAAATTTTCATACCCCAAGCAGACTTCAAAGAATTTTTCCTCAGGTTGATTGCACATGTTGGAGGTATGATGGGGAAGAAACAGGTAATTGGGAACATATTTTTGGGAGTATAATGAATTGTTAGACTTTAAAAGTTTCCTGCAGTTGACTCTGTCAAAAATACTGGGTGAGCCAATTAGTGTAATTAAGGAAATTATTTTTGAGCTGCGACACATAATCAGAATTGTCTGAAAACAATAAGGCCTTGTTGAGTTTAATTCTTGTTGCTGCCAAAAAAAAATCACTTACTAGAAAATGGAAAACAAAGTCTAAACCAACTGTACCAGAAGTAGTGAATACAGTAAAAGAGATAACAGAACTGGAAGTTGGATCTTTAGAAAAAGGTAGGAGCAAATTACATAGAAAAAAAGGAGTTATGGGAAAATGCATGTAGAATAATGTTTTGGAGGAGGAATGAGGTTTAAGTGAAGACAGAAATTGAATTATCTATGTAATGTTCAAATGACAATAACTGTAGAGTAGCTTACATATTATGTATACTGTTTGCAACTGGAAATATGTTGATATGGTTTGTTTTATTTTATATAAATGTATGACTGCCTTTTTCATAAGTGAGAATTCTATAAAGAATTTTCTTGTTTTAAAAAGAGACACACGCAATCTTAAAAAAAAATATCCTCCTTTGTCATTGGAACAAGTTGATTGGTTATAATTGATAATATTTTTGCTAAATCATATTTGTGACAATGGGAAAGCTACTATAACTTGGTCATCAAGGCATTGCCAACAAATCAGACTACTGGATACACTGAGCAGAAAGCAGAAAAAATGACCAGGGAAAGAAGAGAGACATTATTATGAGCTGGTTAGCAAGACCCTTTACTTTTCTGCTTTCAGTAATCTTGTTGAGTAGTCTAGAGTAATCGCTAAGTAAACAGTGACAAGGTAGCTTTTGATTGTATTAACACTGCAGAATATCGTGTTATCTCAGCTACCAGCCTCTAGGTAGTGGTCAGAAAGTACTAAACATGCATTATGAGATCAAAAGAAATAAGGGATTTAGTGGCAGAAACTGTAATGGGACCAGTAAGGGAAATAGGAATGAGAGAGAGAATCAGGCATATAAACAAACAAGGACACAAGGATTCCCATTGGCACTATGATACATGGAATTGTGACCCCATATGTGTGAAAAGGGGACATACATTAAGCCCGATTTTGCTGTCCTGTGGCATATTCCCCCATCCATTTAGCCCATACCTCTTAATTGTTCTTCATTTTTGTCTCATATTTCTGCCCTGTCCATTGTAAAATGTTTGAATTTCTGGTATGTCAGACTAGATTACTGTCAGCCAATAATACCAAACGATAAGAATTTCATATGTTATTGCTCATAAAATGCATGTTGAGGCAAAACATGTTGTTCTACTAACTTTTATATGAATTAGAATAATATTTTTAAATTGTTTCTGTTGTTGGACCTTTGCCCCCATTAATTTTTGCTTTGTCTAGAATTTTTGAGCAAATAAGTTGAGAAGTATGTGTTATTCTGAGGTACAGAGATGTTGGAGTTTGTGTGTGTGTGTGTGTGTGTGTGTGTGTGTGTGTGTGTGTGTGTGTGTGTGTGTGTGTGTGTGTGTGTGTGTGTGTGTGTGTATGTGTGTGTGTCTGTGTAACTGTAAGTCCATAGCAGGCATAGCTTCCCATGTCTGGGGTTGGGGTATAAGAGGGTGATATTATCTGCAAAAATTGTTTAATGATGTTATATTATTATAGTGAGTTTTGATATTCCTTTCATTTTTTGGGGAATCAAAGTTTATTTTTTCAAAGTTGCTGGACTTGCAACTGTGTATTTCTCACATCTGCTATGGATCCACATATGGGGGTCATGTGCAAATAACTTGAATCTCATTGCCTTATTAGAATACAGGATGCTTCCATTTTTTTCTTCCATGACAAGATGTTGACGTGATACTTCACTGGATAGCCCCATGATTCCTCAAAAATGCTTCTTGTTTATCTTCCAGAAGTGACATTTCTGGCTGATGGTGTAGGGGTTGTAGGTCATGATGTTTTGTGGGCCATTGTTTTTTCCCTTGTTCAGTAGTGTGATATAAAATGGTATCAGATGCATATTGAACATAATTCAGCACTGAGCAGTGAAGATGCCTTCTGCAATGCCCCTTACTATGTTTCTACAACCTATTCTGCATTGCTCCCAGTTTCCAATAAGAGTTGTGTGAGTAACATTGGGTTCCACAATATCCCCACTAGAAAAGGAGAGTAAAACAATGGACACTCCAACCTGTCTCCCTAGTTAACGTTATTATGACAGAGAAAGAAAGAGGGGGGAGGGAGAGAAGGAGAGGTACAGGACCTAGAATCAGAAGAAACACACTGAGGAGCTCAATCAATTCCAGCAGTTGTTACAGCTTAGCTGGATCAGTTGTACTGCCACTAGGGCAGCAAAGACATAATATTTGAGAAAAAGCAGAGCTTTATTTTTAGAACCTACTAGAACTCTCATGAACTCTCATGAAAATCCCTAAAATGACACATCCTCTATAACAAACATAATTAGCTAGAAACTGCTACCCATTTATGCTATTTTGGTGTCTGGATTGATCAGCATTCAAAATTTCAGTATCATACTAATGAAACAAATGACAAAATTAACAAATTCCTGTTCTGATCCACCAAAATGTGTAATTTTGTGCTCACCGGAAATTAGAAATGCATTTGGTAAAGGTATTCCTACACTCTGCCTAGAATCTATTATTATTACTGCTTCTGAGAAAACCACTTCTACCCACCGAAGAGTTAGTTACTATATTTGCAAATTCATTAATCCTTTCATAAAAAAGAGAATACCGCTGCCTTACATGAGCTAGGGTTAAATGGCTTCTAATAAAGCAATTAATCACTTTCAGAGTCACTCTTATCTGAGCTTCTAAAATGCAAAACCTTCCTCTATCTTGCCAGTCACCTTACAGCAAGAATCTCCAATTCAGGAGAGAGCCGTACAATCACAAGTAACTACAAAACAAGCCTTTTATTCCATAAAATGTCAATATGAAGAGCTTTTTGTTTAGCCAGATAGCAAAACTTCTTCAGATAAAACACCTTGCTTGACTGGTGTTTAAATATACATCATGTGACTGCATTAGTCATTAAAGCACATTAATTGTTCATGAATTAGTCATAAAATCATTAAGTTTAAACATACAGTACATTTTTTTAAAAAACAAAAGACTTAAAAAAGTCAGAAACTAAAAAGTCAGAAACCCAACAAATGCTTGACATTCCCAACAAAGGATCTTTTTTCTCTTTCATTTTCTTTTTAGTATTGAAAATGTGTACTATAATATGTAAATATGAAAATGAAACATGTTTAAAGGATTTTTTGTGTATATGTATATGGAATTTTATCTCATTAGACCTTTCAGTTTTCAAATGCTTGTGATGGAGCAGAACTCATTCAAGCCTGGATACTGACAGGCATTAAGTTTAAGTTGCCATAACAGTTCTGCTCTTTCAAGTAATAAGGGTACTGGTCCGCCTCTTATGTCTGTCTGGTCTTGGTCAATGATTTTAAACTTGAATTTATGGTCTGGAAAGTCACTACAGTGTTTGGCTAGTGCATTGTCAATTTTTATCTTGCCTATATTGTAAATATGTTCATAAAACCTCTCTTTAAACCTACGGCTGGTTTTACCGACATAAAATGCTGGACACAGTTGACATGATGCTAAATAGACTATAGATTTAGAGTTACAATTAAACCTTTGATGTAACCAATAGGTCTTGTCCTTCACTTTAAACTTACATCCTGTTTCAGTGTGTTTACACTGGTTACATGCTTCGCACCTCAGCATCCCTGGGTTTCTAGTAGGAATTGAGCTAACTGATTCCAGAATATTTTTAAGATTCCTACCTTTTTTGAAAGTCACCATAGGGTAGTCACCTAGTTTACTTCTCATGTCTTGTTCTACTACTAGTAACTCCCAGTTTTTCTTAATCATACTATTTAGTTCACCTGAGTCATAACTGAATGTTGTTATGAGACTCAGGGTATATGGTGTAACATGTCTAGTAAAACCTGTATTACTTACTGGGTGGGTACTCCTCAGGTACTCTGAAAAACTATCTGTGCCTGCCTCACTAGATCCAGTACCACCCAAAATTGGTTTGTAAATACCCTGTTTCCATTTTTTGGAAACTTCTAGGATCAGTTGAGATAATAGTTGTCTCGGTTACCCCCTGTGTATGAACATAGACCTAACGGTCTCACACTCCTCTTCAAAATGAGAATCCTCGGTCCTGGGTATTTACAAAGCAAAAAGAATGCAGCAAATTCAGATTATAAATATAAAAAATCTCCAATCTAAAATAAAATATACATGTTTTTTTTACCTCCAAAATTACCTGACTTATATAGCCTTACACTGCAGCTTTTCTCAACATGTACAAAATATAGAATCTATATCACTTCATTGAATACCTTTTTAGTCGAACAGCCATTCATTGAACCAAAGTTACTATTTGCCAAAGTCTTTAATTATTGAGGAAATGTTACCAAGTAATTTTAGTTGGCCAAGTGAAAAAATGTTACCGTAAACGAACACATAGGACTTACATGTTAACAACGTCTATACAATATTTTAAAATTTGAAGTACACAGAACTTGTGCATACAAAAATTGAAAAGGTAATGTTTATTTACTATTAAATGTATTTTTTTTATTTAATTAAGATTGTGGCTTTGTATTAGTGTACTACCTCACAGGATGTGAAGTAGCAAGTCCCACCTAAACCCTGCCCACCATCTAACAATCAGTGAAAGTAAATTAATATTCACACAGATGGTGACATGAGTATTCATTGTCTATTCATAGTTTGCACTTTTCCCCAATGCAGTGAGATTTTGGAGTTGGTATATTTAATTTGCAGGGGGTGAGAGTGGGCGCAGCCCCCCTTGCTAAAGCGAAGGTAAAAGAAACACTTCCTGTTCTTTATGCGTCACTTAGTGAAGCTATGCCAATTTCTGCGCACACTGGCCTGCAACGTACTATAACACAAAGCCAAGATGATTTTCTGAAATCTCCTATAATGGGAAGTTTGTTGTATTCAATGTTTCATTAAAGCAATTGTGGTTATAATAAAGATATGATTCCTTAATTAAAATAGTCGTGTGTATCAATCACTGCTTAATTCATGGTTTTGTGGGAGTTACATATTTATTAACTGGGATTTTCTTCAAGATTATATTTTAGTGGTGTGTTGCAATATTATAATGAAGGACTTTATGGAATGGTGTTATTTTAATATATAATTTGAAAGTTTTTTTCTAACAGCATGTGTTGTGTTCCATGTGATGGCCAATTAAAACTTTTCAATAAATTCTTTTTCTATGATTAAACACTTCGGTAAATAGTAACTTCGGCAAATATGGTTCGATGAATAGCTGCTCGACTAAGAAAGCATTTGATGTAGTGATATAAACCCCAAAATATACTCAATTCATTTCTTAATATTTATCATCCATCAACTTACAATATATAGATTCATAGGTAGGTACTAGGCTATCAGCCCTAGGGCCTATACAAGCCCAGCCAAAAATGTACCCTGGCTTTTGCCACCCAAGACAATTATTTTCCTGTGCCACTGTCGAGCAGAGCCACAGAAGTGATCCCCGGGGTGAATTTCCTATTTCCCATCCAATCATCAAGATTTTTCTTGAAGAGTGCTAATGAGGAGTGTTGTTTGATATAGATAGGTAGTTTATTCCAGAGTATGGGAAGTCTCTGGGACAGGAATCTATCCCTCCGGCATGTTCTGTTTATTGTGGTGACAAGGTTTAGGTCCCTAGAGTGTGTAGTTCGAAGGGATTGGGATTTCTTTAAGTGGAGCATGTCCAACAGCTCTGGGTTTGACATAGCTTTGTATGTTAGGCAGAGATCACCTCTGAGTAAGTGATATGCGACGGAGTAAGGCTGGAGTTTTTTGAGACGGTCTGCGTAGGGTATCTGTTTGAGGCCGGTAATCCTCTTTGTGAGGTATTTCTGTGGCCTTTCCAGTTGTTGTAGATGTCTTGTGAGGTACATACCAAAAGGGGCATTGTACTCTATAATGGGTCTAATGAGTGATGAGTAGAGGGGAGCAATGACCTATTTTTTTCTGGATGAGAAAACTTTTCTGATGAGGTGTGCCATGTAGAGGAATTTCCTGACTACTGTGGTGATGTGATTATCAAAGGAGAGACTACTGTCCACCTGTTTCCCAAGGTCTCTTATCACACTTTCAGTGTTAAGTATACTACCGCCTATGTTGTAGTTCATGGGTACAGAATTTTTACCAAAGAGGATGACAATCACCTTTTGGCATTGAGCTTGAGGCCATGGCTTTGACAAAAGGCATCTGTCTCAGTGAGGCCCTTTTGTAAGATGTCCACACCGTTAGGAGTTTCGATTATGGCTCCTAGTTTGCAGTCATCTGCGAACTATGTTAGCCAAAGACCTTCTGTGTCAGCCTGTACTTCAGAGAAGTAGATACCAAACAGGAGAGGACCCAGGACTGAACCCTGTGGTACTCCACTTGTCACTGGTCTGAAGTCGGATTTGGAGTCTGCTACTTTCACAGTGTAGGTTCTGTCAGTGAGCCAGTTGGCAACCCATCTTGTGACACAGGGATTTATACCTAGTTTAGTGAGTTTATATACCTCACCTTCTTTTATTAAATACATTCCTATTGCATATATTGTACATATTTACTATAGCTATATTCCTTTTATCTCCAGTCCTAAAAATCTGTATTATACAGTACTAATCAAATTGCAATTATTCATGTATTTGCTATGTTTTATTGCATACTTTGTCAGAGGAATTGCTTTTTACTTGTTTGACCTGTCATTTGATAATATATACTATGTTTTTTCTTATCATTCACAAGTTCATTTAAAATGGAGATTTTTCCCTATGCTAACTTCTATTGCCAAAAACATGTCCATGTCAATCTACATTTTTGTTGCAACAACACTTCCGAGAGATTAGGTATGAACTTTGATAGGTATTGCAATATACTCTGAATCTTAACAGTGACTGCTTATCTGATGATCACTTCATGCAAACCACTTCTTTCACTTTTTGGGGTCAGGTTGAACACTTTACTAGGGGAGATCTACACATAACCAAATGTAGATCCACCAGGAAGATAGCACCCAAGGTCAAACATCCCAAAGCATCAGCTTCTGTAATAGCATGACATAGTTTGTGCTTTACTCATATTTGCTCAGCTTTGGGTATTTTTTCCTAGAGACAAAAGTAGGCTTTTCAGTCTCATATCATACTGTTTCTTAGATTTATACCACAAAATTATATCACTGATCACTGATGTTCTTGACTCTCTCTCTAAGTTTTCAATAATCTGCATTTCAGACCTATGAAACTTCTCTGGATCCAAAGAAATTCCAAAGGGCATTCTCAGAAATATGTACCTTCTAAGTGGGGTGTGAAATGTAAAGAGCTTTCAAATGTCAATGGCCTCTGGCTGACTAAGTTTGCAAATGATTGCAAATTAGGAACATTTATAGAATCCCCCACTGACCCAAATGTTTTCCATAAAGAGGTGACACAGATAACTAACTGGTGTCAGAGCAATGGACTAAAGTTAAATGCCAATAAATGCATACAAGTATCCTTTGGAAAGCCATCCACCCCTGGTAACTATCATATTGACAACACACCCCTAAGAGATGGTCCAGTAGCCAGGGACATCGGGACACATATAGGCAGTAATCTAGCCTTTGGCTATCACATGTCTACAGCAGTGAGGAAATTGTTCTATGCTGTGCAACTTATAAACAAAGATATGTCATCTAGGTCCAAAGAAGTCATTGTTCCACTGTTTTTGGCTTTTCATCAGACCTAGCCTTGAGTACAATGTCTCTTTGGTATGTGCTTAACCAGACATATCCAACAACTAGAACATCCACAGAGGTTCCTTACTAAAAGAATACAAGGCATAAGTAACATGTCATATGCAGACTGCCTCAGGGCCCTATTCCTTTATTCTGTCTCATATAGGCTGTCGAAGGGAGATCTATGCCTGGCATACAGGGCATTGTCAGACCCTACCGTGATGGACCTGCTGCATATCCACAAAACAAACAGTACAAGAATTACTCATTCTAATGACTTAAACCTTGCCTGTGTTATAAATAGGACCTGCTAGAGAGACAGGTATGTATCTCAGAGACTACCCCTTCTCAGGAACAAGCTCCCCATACATATGAAACAGAGTTTCTTCCTAACCCAATTCAATTGTAACTTGGACAATTGGATGGGGAACAGAAAATTCATCACTGGTGTGGCACTTACGTCTCTAATGGACATGGGCAGCCTGTGAATGGTTCACATCCCAGGACATTGCTTGTAAATGTTTTTTCTTTCATGCCCCTGCTCACACTTACTAAGGGTACCAGAACTTGTTAGAGATTTGCGATGCATGGCTATGCTTAAAAAGGCCCTTGTGGTCATTAACCTAGTAAACACCTATGAGCTTATGAACCTAAATCTGATTTGCCAGCAGCCTTGGTTAGTGTCAAGCTCTGAAAAAAATCTAGGCACCATGGAAATAACTTCCTTAACTATCTTTAAGGGATAGTTTTCCCTCTGAATTGCTTATTTCAGGAAGTATTGTTAAAATCTTATTATGATTTTTGTCTTCTTAGAGAACTGTCACCATATTATTTTCTCATGCAGTAGATCATGTTTATTAAGCAATTATACCTAATTCATCCACCCATCTCAATTACTTTTCAGTTTGCTGTGTCAACCCTACAGGAAACTTTCCTGTTGCATGGATAACTGGTGTAACTTCTGGATTTATTTTTATACTGTACTGACCATGAATACAATTAAGCCCTATAAAGAAGTCAGCATACTGTTTTAAAAATATTATGTCAAACATCTAAAGTCATGCTTTTGTTTGCATTCGGCTTTCCAGAGTCATTGAATACTGAATTCTGCCTTTTTGGCTTAATAGGCTATTCTGAATGAACGTGTAAATCATCCACTTCAAGAATCTGTGAATTGTTGTCTTCCTGAATATGCCAATGACTTCATGTGTAAATAAGTAAATAAGTAAACTCACTGGTTCATGAACATGTAAGAAATCAACTTTGTGATTTCACATTTCATCTACTGCTTAAGTGTAACCTGATGAATATTGTCCTCTAGTATACCATAGCCGTAACTGCAAATGTGTATTCATTTAATTGTGGCAATTGCTCTCAAGCTGTTCTGCCACTGTACTGCCAGAATGTGAAAACTGATGCAGATTTTGTTTTTTATAAATAATATACTAATCAGTTTTAATCTAGGACCAGAATAAGTCAATAGCAGAGCTTTACACTCTGTTCCAGTGCCTTTAAGGCCCAAGTCTCTGAAAGTACTGTCAATTAAGATGTAACATTCTGCCATGATATCAAGTTTAAAAATAAAACATTTGCCATCTGTACTTAGTTTTTCAGGAAAGTGCCTTTTACAGTAACAGTGCTGCATTTGTATCCTTTCTGAGGAAACAATACACATAACACACATCAACTGCATTTACAAGAAGTTGTTATCAGTTATAGAACTGTGCCGGTAACTGAAGAGCCAACAATTTTATTTGCATCATTCACTTGAAACTCTTCCTCTGACTTTCTTTTCTTCTTTTATTCTTTCACATTTTAGGAAAGTAGTTAAGCAGTCCACAATTTCTCCCTTTTTTATTTGTAGCTGGAGATGGCATTTTATCATACAGATAACCAAACATTGGACAATGTGTAATCTACTCATGCCTTTCATATTTACAGTATCATGATGATTAAGCAATGTGCTAGGCTTTTTTGCTGACAGATTATATATGAAATATTTCTCACAATACACAACACAAAGTTATTCTTACTTTAAATATGCTGCTTCATTTTAATATTGAGCACATACAGATGCTTTGCAAGCTCTTTTATTTGAATACTAGTTAAGTCTGCTGTTCTACATACATTCATATCCTTCTTATGAGTTAGCTCAAACTTTAACAAAAGTTTGCTTTTCACATTATTGCTTTTTATGCTACAATCATACAGCTGTCCAACCTAGTCTTTAGTGCTATGTTTCTATACAGTTACATATACATCAACAGATAACTTGTGAACTTTGACCTTTTGTAGAAAATAATGGCAAGTTCTTTATAAGATCATATCATTTTTTAATCTGTTCTTGATAATAGCCACAAAACTGTGATTTAATTAACAACATGACTTAAGTAAAACATATCCAGAATGCATTAACTGTATCACCGTGTTTTCATCACAAAAACTTCTTCAGATGAGCATACCAACTTCTGAAACCCCTTTATATACAAAAACATCCCCAATTAATCAATTAACAAACTATTATACTTTTAAAAACACAGTGCAAAAAAAAAACATATATACAAACAATGAAACACAATAAATACAGAAGAGCATAGAAAATCATTTGTTGGTCAAGCAGGAATCTTGTAAATAACATACATTATTTACAATTTGTAAAAACTTATAAACAAAAAATGTTTAAAAATATGAAACCTTTTTAAAACCACATTTAAAACACTGTTGTATATGTCATACAAAATGTAAAACAGCACCATCTGCTGGAAAGTCACATAATTGAAAGTTTAGCTGACCTAAGCTTTAAGACTGGCTTGAATGAAACAATCTCATTCAAACCAGGATACCTAGTAGCTTCAAGAACTAGTTGTCAGTACAGTTACCTGTATTGTAGGTGTGTTTCCCAAGGACCACCACTAGGATCAATGGGCAATATTTCTATTACATAAAAATGAAAATCAGCTCCTGCACAGTTCAGAGTATGTTTATACAGATAATTGTTACTGTTGATCATTTATATATATATATATATATATATATATATATATATATATATATATATATATATGGATGGATTCCCTTCACAAGCTTGAAGTTTTAAAACTTAGGACTGCAAATGGTCGAGACCATAAGATTGAAATTTTGAAATTTCAAACGTTTTGAATGGAGATTGCCATACAGTGCAGAAAGGGAAAGTTACTGTTTTCCTCACTGTAGTGCAATCCCAGAGTAGTTGCATTTATTTAGCAGGGATGTGGGGGATGCAGGGGGGCTTTCCCCCTGCAAAAAAATGTAAAAAGAAATGTTTGCTTTTATTTTTTTTATTACAATTTTGAAGTTTCAAAACTTCGATTTTATAGTCTTGACCATTTGCAGTTTGAAGTTTTGAAACTTCAAGCTTGCAAAGTAGATCCATATATGTGTGTGTGTGTGTGTGTGTGTGTGTGTGTGTGTGTGTGTGTGTGTGTGTGTGTGTGTGTACATGTGTACATATATATATATATATATATATATATATATATATATATATATAGCTCTATATAGCATTTTATAGCATTTCATATGGTATTAATTCAACAATTCAGTAACACAGTAATAAAGTACATGGAAATAAAGCAAAAACTTGTTGTAAACCTTTAGGCTGAGGTTAAAAGAGCTGTTAAATCAAATTATATCTTTTCAGCAGTTTGTCCACACCATGATTTGTGCTGATGACCATCTCTGTGTCTTTGTACTCTAACAACTCCCAACAGATTTTCACTATGGATGAAATACTCATAGTAGAAATTATTTTACTTCAGGACCTTTACATTCAGTAGGTGCTTCTCTTCCATTTTAGGACTACCAGCCTTAGATATTCTCTCTGCTTCTTCTTAACTTTGCCTTCTTTTTCTACAAAAGACCTACCTCAGTGTTCTAAGAATTACTTAGAAAAGTCTGGAAGTATTAGTATTGGCTCTGAATACAGTCTGCATTTTAACTGACTAAAGGATTGTTGCACTTCAACTGTCCACCTAGGTCAATCAAGAGACAAGCAATGGCAGCGGCAGTATTAGGAATACATTTACAACAATTGCTTGCCAAGCCTAACAAAGAACCTTGCTTATTATTGTCTGGTATGGGTCGTTGTGTCCTACTTCAGTTGTCTCAGCCTGCGATTTCACTATTCTTCGGCCTGTTACATAAGCCAGCTAGTAAGTTTCTGCACTGCTTTACACTTAACTAGGTTAGCAGTTAGCCCAGCTTGATGTAAGAAATCTAAAGTGGCTTGAACTTTACAGGGCTAGCTTTCCCAATCCTTAGAAAGTATTACCACACCATTCAGGCAGCCAACTTGTGGTCTTATAATTGTATCCATCTGCAAGTGGAACGTTGCAGGTGCTCTAAGTAGACCATAAAGGTAGGACTTTAGTGAAAGAATCTATCTAGTGTGGAAAATGTCATTTTCCTCTAATTTCTGAAGCTAGTTAGATTTGCCAATAAACTTTAATTAGAAGCAGATTAGTCAGAACCCTAGCTTTGCCCTATATTTTGATCAGTTCATCCAGGAGGAGTGTGGGATATGAATTGAATTTAGATATATTTAGTTATGCTATTTAAGTTTCTGAAGTCATTACAAAAGCTTATAGACACATCAGGCTTCAGAATAAGAACAACAGGGCTATTCTACTAACTCTTGAATTCTTCTTGACTGCTTGGTAATGCAATCTTCATATTTAGTACTGTTTCAGATTTGCATTTTCACTAGGCATGGATTTTATGATGTACTGTATTGAATTGGTTCTGGAAAGCAACACTAAACATATGTCTTAATACCTAGCTACAAATTCCTTTCCGTCTTGTTTCTAGATTATTGATAATCATCATTCATCATCATCAACTGTTTTTTTTTTAATTTTTCATGGGACTGAGAAGCTGCATCAACTGTTACCACCTCTCTCATTTTATTGCCATTCACTTACCTTCTTAGACGGTATGCCACAGGTGTTCTCCTATGCAGTCCTTCAATCTGTAGGTAACCCTTCCTTCATGTAGAGGATAGGAAAGCCTGCCTTCCCAAGGAGAAGAAGCCCTGATCCAATTCTAGAGGCCGCTGTTGCCTGTTAATTGCTATGGAGCCTGCCTGCTTCAGACTGTCTGACACACCCTCTTTGCAATTAGCAATGTGCTTCTCTGCCTCAGTCACTGCTCCACCATATATGCATTTGTGTGTGTGTGTGTGTGTGTGTGTGTGTGTGTGTGTGTGTGTGTGTGTGTGTGTGTGTGTGTGTGTGTGTGTGCATATGTGCATGTGTTAGCATGTGTGTGTGCGCGCGCGCGTGTGTGTGTGTTGGTATGTGTACACACACACACACACACACACACACACACACACACATATATGTATGGATCTACTTTACATCACTGAAATCCTGTTTCACTGACTTTCATTTCACCGAGACTAAATCACCCAATTTTCAAAATACTGAAAATTCATTTGACTGAATCTCATTTCACTGAAATGTAAGCCATAGACTTGATGTGGGTTTCCATTCACCTTTGATTTGTTTGTAATAAAAGAATTTCTGTAACTTACAGTGCAGAATGTCAGAATACCTATAGTCATGTAGAAAGTGATGTTGCAGTGTTTTTAAATGTGGGTATGTCTCTTTACATTTGTATGGGAAGTATCTAAAGTAATATGGTGGATGTTTTGTGCATTCTAAGTAGTAGTGGCAGCGTGTAGAGTACTGTAAAGCAAGTAAACTGTAGTGCGGTCCTGGAGTTAGTATATATAGTTATGGGGGCATAGCCCCCCACTTAGTTTAGTTTTATATTGTCCGGTTTCTGTTAAGAGGGTAAGTAAGTAGTTTTTAAGGTCTGGAAAGAGATAGTTATTACTATTGTGAGTATGTTTGTTTATGGTTCAGCGTTTAGTCTTTTGAAATTTAGCATTGTAAGCTTTCAGTGAAATGAGATTCAGTCAAATGAGTTGTCATTATTTTGAAATTTAGGTGATTTGTCTCAGTGAAATAAAAGTCAGTGAAATGGGATTTCAGTGATGTGAAGTAGACCCTTCTTCTTCTTCCTTCGGCTGCTCCCGTTAGGGGTCACCACAGCGGATCATTTGTTTCCATTTCTTCCTGTCCTCTGCATCCTGCTCTGTCACACCAACCACCTGCATGTCCTCTCTCACCACATCCATAAACCTTAGCTTAGGCCTTCCTCTTTTCCTCTTACCTGGCAGCTTCATCCTTAGCATCTTTTTCCCAATATACTCTGCATCCCTCCTCAGCACATGTCCAAACCAACGTAATCTTGCCTCTCTGGCTTTGTCTCCAAATTTTCCAACCTGAGCTGGCCCTCTAATATACTTATTCCTAATCCTGTCCATCCTTGTCACAACCCAGTGCAAATCTTAGCATCTTTAACTCTGCCACGTCCAGCTCTGACTCCTGCCTTTTTGTCAATTCCACTGTCTCCAACCCATATAACATAGCTGGTCTCACTACCCTCTTGTAGACCTTCCCTTTCACTCTTACTGGTACTTGTCTGTCAGAAATCACTCCTGACACTCTTCTCCACCCACTACATCCTGCCTGTACTCTCTTCTTTACCTCTCTTCCACACTCACCATTACTCTGAACTGTTGATCCCAAGTATTTAAACTCATCCACCTTTGCCACCTCTACTCCGTGCATCCTCACCATTCCTCTATCCCCCCTCTCATTCACACACACACACACACACACACACACACACACACACACACACACACACATATATATATATATATATATATATATATATATATATATACATACATATATATATATATATATATATATATATATATGGATATATATCATATTGACAAAGTATTACAAGTTCGAAACACTAAAGTTTAATGATCGAACGTAATACTTCAAATTTAAAAAAAAAAAATGTTAAGCCTAAAACAAAACCCCGCTCTATGCAGGGGAGGCAAGCCTCCCTGCACCCCCACACCCCCCGCTACTTAAATATACCAACTCCGAGATCGCACTTCAGTGCAATACAGTGCAGAAACAGAGAATTTCCATTTCCTACACTGTATCGCAATCTCAGAGTTGGTATATTTAAGTAGCGGGGGGTGTGGGGGCTGCAGGGGGGCTTGCCCCCCTGCTTACACCCTTTAGTTTTTTTTTTGCATTGTAAATGCCATTAACATCAATTTGAACTTTTAATAGTTCGATCACTTGAGTCTGATGTTTAGTGATTCGAACTATTAAAAGTTCGATGATGTGATAGGGACCCTATATATATATATATATATATATATATATATATATATATATATATATATATATAATTTAGCTCAGTAAGTGCAACACAATCTTTTATTAAAACACATGGCTAATGAAATCATCCTTTATAATCAATTGAATTTATTCAGAGAACATTAAAAATAATCAAAACACTTAAATGTAAAATAAGACCCAGTTACATGATGATAAAAATAATTACAAGGAGTAATATAGTTAATTAAAATGTAGCCAAGAGGAGGCAAACAGATGTGAAACACTTAAATGTGTCTAATAATTTGTACATAATATCATTTTAATCTTCTCACTTTTAGTTATAGCTTTATGCTGATAACATCATTTAAAGCAGGTGAATGTTGGCTGCTACATTTAACTGCCACTACAGTTCTTTCTCTTCAACAATTACTGTACCCACATGGTTTCTCCTTGTCTGATACAAAAAGAAAATGTCTTAATATCCTGGCACAGAGAAGAATGTGTCTATAATGGATTCCTTCTCATAGAATACTAATGATCTAAAAATGTGCCACTGTTACTTCTTCCCATTTTACCTTCATAAAATGAAAATCAAGTGTTACAAGAGACGATAAAATATATTTTATGTTAAACATGTATATGTATCACTATTCCCAAAGGTTCTTTCTATATCAGGATCTGAACAGTATGAAATATTAGCTCTGTGCCCTCAGACCTTGCAAAAATCACAAGAATATTTGCTTCACAGGATTCCAACATGGTAGAGACAGTATATAAGCAGTTAAAAACAGAGCTCTGAGCAGTGAACAATTAAAATCAATAAGAACATGCAAACTACTGTAAAGTGTTAACAGAAATTGGTAGTTGAAATGTCTGTGACATCTAGGTCAACAAGGAAGAAAGAAATGAAGCTAAAGGGAGAAAACTTTGAATACTCAGAAGGAGACTGAAGGCACTGTGGTCAACCAAAGGCGGGAAAAGAAGGAGGTAATGGCAGCTGAAGAAGAAAACTCTTCAATCACTCTAGAGGAACACATTGACCAAATCCAGTGTGTCCCTGCTGCAAATAACAGAAAGGAACCAGAAATAGAAAATATTTTAACCAGGCATTCAGACGAAATGGCTGAAAAGGAAATGAAAGGCAAAATGTTGGAACAACAACAACTAAAATATGAGCAAATGGCACAGAGACTGGCTGAGCTTTTGTGAGAACATGCTTTAGCACATGGACTGAACTTTCTGTTGCTGGTATTACAACAGAAAGATTAGATACAGTTTGTTTGTCTTTTCGGCTTTTTCCCAGTTAGGGGTTGCCACAGCAGAACTTCGGTCCACTAATGATTGGCAGTAGATTCTTTTATGGTGTCGAGTTGCCAGCCCAACGCCCAACCTTCAACGAAGGCATGCCCATTCACACATGCCTTTTGAATGCCACTCGACCGCGGTGAGGACATGCAGACTCCACACAGAAGGCACTCCAGCTGAGAATCGTACAGGAGAACCTCTTGCTGTGAGGCAACAATGCTACCGCTGCACCACCGCAGCTATATAGAAAGATTAGATACAGTAAATAGCCTTAATTTCAGACTGAGAAAGCAGCTGAAACCTAAATTAATTAAACTGCAGACATAGCTAAAGGTGGAAATCTTTCTATTTTTGGAGAAACATAATTATCTTAAAGGTGTGAGACACAAGGGTTTATGTTGATAATAAATTTTCATCATAAACAGAAACTAACAGAAGTGTTTTTCTTTCTTCCATGAGACTCTCCAGAGAGATGAAACTTTATTTCATATTATTGCACCCTACATTACTTCAAGTCTTTTACCCATCTGGAGTAAAAATCTAAACCGACCCTCAAAAGACACAATATGACCTGACAAAGAGAAAACAACATTTGAGATGGCAAGAAAAGGTAATGAGCTAACAGGCAACTGATCAGCAGGTGTTGAGGTACAAACTTTGGACATTTGAAAGAAGAAATTTCCTGCAATAACATTTCCTGTTTTCCAAAAGAAAATGATGGATACAACAAAGGAGATGAAACAGTTATCAAGAAAAGTTGAGGACACCATACAGTGCAGTGAGAATATTGAACTGAAGACACTACTTAAAAAGGATGAATGTGTTTATGGAAAAGGATGTGATGTAGTTAGCATGTGAGTTGCATTCTGAATGATACTTTAAAACTATTGAAATCAGTAAATTCTACACAGAAAACAACTCTTTCATTAATATAAGTGTTATATGTCAGCATATTAGGTGCTAGAAGCCAATAAATAATAAAATAAATAAATAAATAATATTATACAGAGTTCTAGTAATGTATACTTTAAGTCTAGGATTGTGTACAAAATTAATGAAAGAAGTAAGTTGACTGAAAGTTGGAAAGTCATCAAGATTCACAACAATAACACAAAACACTGATTGAGGGAAGTTGGTTAAATGTAGCAGGTTGTTTGATGTAAATAGAATGTAAAACACTCACATCAGAAAAATGTACTAAAATAACTGAGATCAGTAACTACAAGTATGAAAATAACAATTTTACTTCTTCTTGTCAAATTTATCTGGTTTTGCTGCGAAGAGCTGTCGGTCTGTAGGCTATATGTCTGTCATGCTGTTGCAAGGTGATTTGTCTTCTTTGTTAACCTGTGCAAGATTGCAAGAGGGTGGAGTCACTATATCTGGATAGTAAAGCTTCACCTTTTAAAAGGCAAATGAAATAAACATATGAGTGATTTATAGTAGCTTTATTCTGTCTCAAAGACCCCCCAAAAATAAATTAGAATTTGTAACTGGAAAACATTGGAAGACACTTTATTCTGTTGTTTTGTATAGAACTTCAGCTCTATTGCTTTGTAAAAATATGAATATAGTTAATATGCTCTTTATTTTTCATTAGGGATGAAAGTAGGGAGAAAATTGTGTGCTCTAATAACAGAACAGGTTCAGTTGGGACAATAATTCACAAAAATGTGATGCTCCACAAAAAATGATAAAAACAGATGATGAAGGACAATTATGTAACAGAAAGTCCAATGATTAAGTATAATATGATATCAGCTTTACTACAGTATAATTTGACTTATTGGGTTGGAATATTAATGGATGAGTAGCAAAAAAGAAACAGGAGTGGGTAGTGACTTATATTTACAATAATAATGCGCATATAATAATGTTACAGTAACCATAGCTGAAACACAGAGGACGTGAAAGTTTCACAAAGAAAAGTGAGAATGATGGTTTCTTTGCTGGAATAGAAGGCGATCAAAAGACATGTGTCCTAATATTAATTACAGGAATAAAGAAAGATGAGCAAATGAAGGACAGATGGGGAAGATTTATATTGGTGAGAGGTTGATGACAGGGTGTAAGAATTACACTTACTTCACTATATGTTGTTGTGACTTTCGGCTTTTTCCGGTTAGGGGTTGCCACAACGGAACTCCGGTCCGCTAATGATTGGCAGTTGATTTTTACGTACCGAGTTGCCAGCCGTGACGCACAACCTTCAACGAAGGCACACCCCATTCACGTATGCCTCCACACAGAAGACACTTACTTCACTATATATTCTACCAAAAACAATTACATAAGATATAAATATTAATGGATTAGTAGATAAGAAGAAACAGGAGTTGGAAATGGCTTATATTTGCAATGATGATGTACAGATAATAATGTTACAGGAAACACACCTTAATCATGGAGAACAGGAATGTTCATAAAGAAAAGTGGAAATGGTTTCTTTGCTGGAACAGGAGTATAGCAAAAAAGAGGGTTCTTAATATTAATTACAAAAGGTGCAGGATAAAAATTGATGATCAAATGAAGGACAAATAGAGAAGACTTACAGTAGTGAGAGGTTGCTGGTAGGGTGTAGGAATTACACTGGTTACATTATAAATTCCACCAGAAGAAGTTAGATAAAATATAAATGATGTTATAGGAGAAGTTATAGCATTTCATGAAAGATGTATGGTGACAACAGGAGAACCAAACACTATAGGAAATAAGGAAGACATAACTATTGAGCCTTGATATCACAGAATGCAGGTTGAAAGCAGATGCCTAGAGAAATCTAAGCATATCTTTGGGCTCATTGATATAATGAAAATAATGCAAAATGAAATGTAGCATACACATTTTTCAGTTAAATATGTTTCTAGGCTGTAACATGATCTCAACCATGAAAACACAGCCTGTAATAGTATCAGGCTATGCATGTATACAGATTAAATTTTGTAAGCAAGTAAAATTATATTGTGATAAACATCAGTATTTTACAGTATTTCTTCTGAAACTGAAGCTGTTTAATGATTGGATAGGTCAAAGTTTAACTGAAATTGTATTAGATTAGGACCTAATCAGTAAAGAGTTTGCAAAGAACTGGGATAACTGCAAACTGAATATTAGAAACATCGTTACAATGAAAAGAAATGAGATATGGAATAATAGTGACAGTAAATACCTAGACAGCTTTCAATAGTAAGGGTTTTACAGAAGCATAAAGGAACAAGTGAAGAACAATTAAAAGAAACTGAAATGCTTATGCAAGAGTCCTTAAAAAATAAGAATGAGCACGGAGCAATGGTTTCAAAACAACTATATTTGATAATGTCAATGTTTGAGGCAACAAAATATTGAAGGATGACAACTAAAATCTGCACCTATGAGAACGGCAGGCCAGAAGTTGAGCCAATAAACATTATGACTGTTATGTAAAATTATTATAATACACTACATAAACAAAACATAAAGGTTGAGCACAATACAAAGGTTCAGTTAACAGAAGTAAAAAGGGGGTATTAACATAAACAAATAAAAGAAATTTAAATTATAGTAATGCTAAGAAACTAGAATGTATGGAAAATCACTGATAGTGATAGAATTCCAATAGAAGTGTGGAAAAGCAAGGGGCAGGAGATACTAAAAGTCTGGTTAGTACTTTTAAACATTTTTTATGGGTAGGGATGTTCCCTTGACTTGGAAAGAAGTAGTTGGGGTAATTATACCAAAGGAAAGAAAAGATCCCCTTGATCCAGTGCCATGCAGACTCATTTTGATTATAATTCATGACTACAAAGTGTTTATAATGATTTTGGCAAAATGAATTTCGAAGATATTACCAAGAATAATAGACCTGGAACAGTGTGAGTTTACTGAAGGTCGACAAAACTCTGAAAACATTAACAGAACCTTTATGATTCAAAGTAAGCACTGGACAATAATGATATATTAATATTAATAGGTTTGGATGCTGAAAGAGCATTTGAAAGAACAAATTGGGAATTTATAAAAATTCACTTTGGGTTTCCAGACACATGGACATCATTAATATTTAACGTCTACAAATGAACTCAATGAAGAATCAAGTGTGGCAGTGAGCATTTTAAAGCATTTAGCTTTATAAGAGGTACTAGGCAGGATTTCCCACTCTTAATTGTTGCTCTTTGCTTCATATTTAGGGACATTAGCTAGGGGCATAAGACAATTAAATGTAACTGGATACAAATGGAGAAACATGAATGAGAAAATATCCCTGTTTGCAGGCATGTTATACATTACCAATCTTTAACCTGATATAGCAGTTATATAATGGAAATATGTTATCAGTATAGCAGGATATACATTAAATGAAGCAAAACAAAGGTTATAGTACTGAACTATGCCCCAGATCTACGAAACAAAAGAAACAAATATAAACATAATTATATACAGCCTAATATACAGCCCAAGTTACACTCTGGAAAAATAGAGTGACAGCAATAGGTACCGTATACACACACACACACACACACACACACACACACACACACACACACGCACACACACACACACACAAGTGTGTGTGTCTCTCTCTCTCTCTCTATATATATATATATATATATATATATATATATATATATATATATACATACACACATACAAGCACATACACATATATTTCTATATCTATATCTAGTAATAAGAAAGACACAGGACACTATATACTGAGCATTTGGAAAGTAAAGAACAAAGAACTGTTATTTAGGAACAGATGGTAAAAGGAGATGGGTCAATAAAACTAGGATGAAGCTAGGCAAATGTTTGGGTTAGTGGACTCAGATCAACTTGCATATACAGGTCTAATGTTAGAATTCAAGGAAGATATGACAAAGTTGGATAGTAATTTTGTTAATTTTGTTAAACAACAAATAACAGATTTTATGATTAAAGCCAGAAAAAATGGCAGACTAAATAGTTAAATAGAGCAGATAAGGCAATATTAGATTTGAAAGACTGTACAGTATAAAGGTAAAAATAGGTTGGAGTGACTGTTTCAATAAAGGTATTACAGCTTATCTGTCAAAGGAAATATGTCTTAATCACAGATATTTGTAACTGAAGAAAATTTAGAATTTTGGTTGGAAATGTTTGCACAGATATCCTGTGAGACTTTACAAAATGTTCCTGCAGATAACAGGAGATGTGATGTTCAGAAAGAGATTGTTGGGAGCATATATTTTGTGAATATACAGAGCAGTTTCACTACATATATAATAATATACTAAGTCTTATACCCAGAATAGAATTTAACCTCAGTAGAAATATGCTTTATGTTGAGTTGATGTAAAATAACATATACAAAAGAGGTTAAATTGATGCTAACTTTAGTGTTGATAATGGCTAAGAAAGCTATAACTAGAAAATAGTAAACTAAAGAAAAACTATCAATAAGAAAGAGGAAAAAACATAATTACAGAGATTAGAAATATAGAATTGAGAACTATTAGAGGCTGGAAACAGTATTCCATAGTTAAAAAGGAGCTGCATTGGATGCTGTAATAGAAGCTGAACTAGTTGAGGCTGAATGGTGAACAAAGTACCAAAGATGTATATCTATAGACCTCAATATAAGATGTGAAGCCCCTTGTCCAATTGTTAAGATTTTTAATATAGAGAAAATAAAACAATATGGTCACTAATTAATTCCTCATTTCAAATTATGTTGTAAGTACTCAGTTTGTAAGTTTTTGTTTAATGAGCAATGTTAAATCAAACATGGAATTAAGATGACATAGAATAGTTGTGATATTGGTTTTCCATGCTTAAGAATGGGAAGTTATTGATAAAACAATGTAAACACTGCTTATCTGACGTGATGCTAGTTTATAAAAGTATACAATGAATCAATACCAAAATAAGTGCACCATGCAGTGAGGATTATACAATATTTCAAACTGAAAAAAAAAAACTTCTTAATAAAGTATTTACATTGCTTAAAAAAGACAATCTTCACTTTTATTAGATTTAACGACAGCAGTACATTCATCAAGTAGTAACCTTTTCTAGTAAACTTTGATTTTTTTCTCATTTCTGTGGTTAAAAAAGGGAATTATTACCAACAACTTTAGATACAACAGTATTACTACCAAACAACTTCCAGCTGTTTTTCCCAATTGTTATAGTAGCAGCACCAGTGTGTCTGCTAAACTGTATTTCTATTTTAGGTCTAGTAATCTCCTTTCTATAGGCAAATGTATTATCTTTGCCTAACAATATGGGAGATATTTACCATGTCTGTCATTTACAGCCATCATAATCATACTAGAGACCTCACTTACTGGACACAACCTCTGTATAAACAAAATGTTCAATCCTTCACTGCTTTTCACAAAAATCCCTTTTGTTACTGGAGAAGCCATGATGGCTTGACTTTTATATATTTAATTGCAAATATTTAGGATGGTCATAAGAGAAGAGCAAAAAAAAGTATTATTACACCATGATTTCCTGCAAACAGTGCTAAGTGATGCAACATATTTTCACATACCTTGACATCCAAAGTTCTTAAAAAATGTGCCATCTGATCAGATGTAATATTTTATATAGTTCCACATCCAAACGTTATAATTCAGTCTCAACGTAATCATAAAAAATCAGGAATATTATTAATAAACTATGTAAATATTCATTCCACGCAACAATGATAGCATCAATAAACTGAAAATATGCAGTGATTTTTGACTTGCTATTGAAAACATAAACTCTTCCTATTGAGCTATAAATAAGCTGGTAAATATGGGGGGAGGGGGTTTAATGTACCTATAGTGACTCTTGCAGTGCAGCATAAAAGGGGTGCTTCACTTCTGAGTGTGCCATTCTTCAAATGAGACATTGAACCAAGGCCCTGTCTGCCTGAGATGGTGGTAGCTCAGATGGATATAAAAGATTCCACAGCACTAATCAAAAAGAGTAAGGAATGTTCCCTGGTACCCCAGACAAATTTTCCCTAATCAGTAAGAATACCACCTCAGATCTCCCCTGAAAAGAGTCTATTGGCCTAGTGGGACTAATCTTGTCAACAAAAAGTAAACAAATAAATAAAAGCATAAAGAAATTATTCGCTAGACTAAAATATTCTATTTGATGCAAAATGTTTCTAAAACTCATTCTGGGCAGGCAAGCCAGGGGGTTCTCAAGATTTAGAAACCCATTTTTTTTTATTTATAAGTTTTGCCACCTCTGGTACTCCATCTTCTTGAGTAATTATGATGTAAAGAGATCTCATATCAAAAGTAACAAATAAACACTTAGTATCAATATAAATAATACCAAGTCTGTAAATAAAATTAAAAGAATATTTAAGATAAGCAAGAATTTGTTCCAATAAAGGATTTGATTTCTTCTCAATTAATTAGGCCCATTGTTCAGTCTAGGAATATATATCTGCAATAATGGAATGAAAAGAAAATTATGTTATTCCCGATGAATTTTTGGTAAACCAAACATTTTAGGAATAACAAATTTAGATACCATGCACTATTGATGTTTTTTCATAAATTAAACTATACAAACAATAACTCATTTAAATAATTGTCCATGGGTTGATAATCTTCCAAATGTCCTGAAATGTCACCTCTTTCTGTGATGCCCCTTTTATCTGTCTTCATATAATGCCTAGTTCTATTACCTATCATAAGTATCAATGCCTTCTGCTCTTCTTTGGTCTGATTAAAGTAGCTAGTTTTAACTGGTTTACATAACAAGGATGAATTTCACATTCACAAGTATTATCAAATATACCAATAACAGTATGTAAGTTGGGACTAAACCAGATATGTTTCTTGGACACTATATCACTTCTGTTATTAGTTGTCAAAAGTCTGTTCAGTTAATATAAGCAAATTTAATGGCCTTGTATACATTC
Organism: Protopterus annectens; assembly: GCF_019279795.1. Classification (NCBI taxonomy): domain Eukaryota; kingdom Metazoa; phylum Chordata; order Ceratodontiformes; family Protopteridae; genus Protopterus; species Protopterus annectens. The sequence continues at coordinate 1,485,538,836 of NC_056739.1, forward strand.
TTAGTGCATTGGTACTTTTAACAACATAAGTCCTATGACTAGACATAAAAGTAAAGCCTCAGATCAATATTTCATATTTCTTGTGTGAATTTTTTACATAAAACATTAATGACCTTACATTCAGAAAGATTGATGTTACCTATTCCTACAACATCTCTCTGTGAGTTGGAATATGCTGTCATTTATTGCATTGACTTCCCTTATTCTGTTGGTAACTTTGGTTGTACCAGGCTTTCTGATTCTCAACCCTTAATGAAGTTGATAAGGTGGATCTTTCATTTGCTAACATGCTGGATCTCCACTTAGGTCCCTTTGAAACCATCAATCACATCTGTGTCCTCAACTGAAACATCTTCCTATCTTGCCTAAACTTCATTGGTTCCCCTGAGTTAATGGACTTTGTTAGAACCCCCCTCATTAATTTTAGCAGCCAATTAAAAGGAGCACTGAATAGGAAGGTTCACTGAAATGGAAAATTGATCTAAAAAAGTCCTCTGCTGGCTACTCCCCTAAATGGACATCATTGCCCACTGTAGTTTCAGATAGGCTAGGCTTATCCTTTACAATAAAATTAATGTACTCTGCGCCATTGTTTTGTAATTTTTCTCATATGTAATTAACTTTTTGATCTTCTTAATTTGCAATTTGAAATTATATGCTTGAGCATCTGAAAAGTAACATTAATTTTTGTTACATTATCACTTGTATTAGGTACACCCTAGTTTCAATACCAGTTTTTAAAAGGGCCACAGTTTTTCATTCTTCTTCACCTAAGTTCAATCACTTTTAACCCAGTCAAATTAAGGAACTCCACTGACTGTACATGCAGTTCAGTATTACAATGTAACCCATTAAGGCATTTTGAGAATCTTAAGCTTTTCTGTATATGCTTCTAAATTGAATACCAACCAGAAAAATAAACTGTGCCACAGTTAGTCTTTTATATTTAAAGGCTTTTTTTTCTTTAAATCTGAAAGAAGTGACTCAAAATTTCTTGTTGTTGAACTATTTGTGGTCATATTCTCATTAAACAGATTGACAGGTTTATCTAAGCAGACAAACCATTTGCATTTGTCCTTCTCAGGAGAAATGTTATCCCCAAAAAACTCTTCATGAGTCTGGAATACAGTGGAGTGAGAAATGATTTGGTATGTTAATGTTCAAAGGCCCTTCAGATGTTATGGTCGGCATTGGGATAAAAAGAATTCTGTTGGCATGCTAATGCTAAAAATGCTGAAATAAAGAGAAAGAAGATAGCCTAAATTAACCAAAGAAAACATTTATAAAAGCAAGTGGTTGGAATGATCATCCTTCATAAGCAATAGGACTTATCAGACAACATTAAAAGTAATCAAAACATGTTCAATAAAAAAGTGTATACAATCATGTGATTTTAAAAGTCAATGATCTCTAAGGCATACAATAGTTAACTAAAGGTAGCCAAGAAGACATAAACAAATAACAAATGTATAATTATTGATAAAATTACATAATGCTCATTAATTTGCTTATACTGTCATTTTAATCTTCTTGCTTTTAGCTCTGTTTTTTGTCAATAGCCTTATTTAAATCAGAAAGATATTGGTTGTTAAATTTAGCTGCCAATGAAATTCATTCCTGTCCCAAATTAGTTCCGTATCCCCACCTCAGTTGATTGATCCTGCCTTGTCTATAACAAAAAAAAGACAATTTCTTATAAAAATCATAACACTGAGAAGAATGAGTGCATAAGATATTGTATTCTACCACCTGTTTCCTAAACTTTAGGAAAGGGCATCCAGTCACAATTACTTTAATCCCTGACAATAACCTGCTGTTCTCTATATAACATGACTTCCAGCCACATCACAGCACTACTACTGCCTCATCAACTTCATCACTACAATCAATCAAAACAGAAATGAAGGTATCATAGTGACAGCAATATTCCCTGACTCCTTAAAAGCCCACAAAATTCTACATAGCAAACTGCTCTCACTAGGTTTAGACAGTGCTGCTCTTTCCTGGTTTACCAGCTATATCTCAGATAGGCAGCAGGCATTTAAATGGCAAAATAATCGTTTTTCCTTTCTTCCTAGATCAGGAGGCATTCCATTGGGCTCAATTCTTGGTCCTCTATTATATAAGATTCCCTCTCCTCCATAGAGTCCAGTCTCAGTAATTCACAATTAGTCCTAACCCCCCCAAAAAAATCCAACCTAATTCAATTCACCCCTAAACAATTCTCACAACAAAAAGCTGTCTTCACCATAACGTCTGCTAATGGCACTAAATAGAACTTATAACCAGTAGCATGCTCCTCAGAGTCATCATTGATGAAAACATGAGGTCAACTACCACACAAAAGAAGTGGTATAAAAGCATCAAGAACTAGGCTCACTTTACAGAGTCAAACTATACTGGATGGAGGAGACTAGAATAAACAGCCATGATCTTTTGGCTACCAACACTTCTCTATGCATCCACAATACTCACTAACCTTTAATCCATCTAATCTAATTTACTTGGATTTTACTATAATAAAATAGCCTGATTTGCTGCCAGTCATAAAAATCGTATCACTGCTTGTCTCTCAAACATCTTGAATGGCTAGAGTTACCCCACCTCCTAAACTTCTCCCAACTCAGCACTCTGTACAATATCATTTACAAACCAGAAAACTGCTTATTCCCCCTAAAAAATATTATTCAGCATTACAACTCAAGTAGAACTTTATACTGCGCTGATAAAGGTCCAGCAATACAGCTGGTGACTCTTTATATACTTCCTTTCTTACCACTAGACAGATCTCCTTCTACTCTTCAGCAAGTAAAGAGCATTAGATTCTTTAAACTGCAGCTACTATCAGCACTACCTGATAGACACCTGGCCGTGTTCTTGTCATACTCCAAGATAAGTCTCAATGCAAGCAGCACCCCACATATAACTATTAGTCATATACCTACATTCTTCCCTTATCTTAACCCCTCCATTGTTACTTCCGTGGTCTTCTACAACCTTTCCTCATACTGCCTTCCTCTTCTCTCATCCTCTGCGATCAGTTTCCCCTTCATCATCATGAATGTCTTATTTCTCCCTCTTCAACTAATTGTAACTTTTCCTTCCACTGAAATACCGGCATATAGTATTTTTCTCTACAATACTTAAATTTTATTTAAGTTATTCATATATGACATTTTCTTTTCCTAGTCTGCTTCCTTTTAGCAAAAATAGCCACTAGCTCCATCTTTAATGCTTTATGTATGCCTGCTGTAACTGTGCATGCTAATTGTACTGAACGCACTGCTTTATTCTTATTATGAATCATTTATTATACTGTTCTTGTATGCAGTCTGTAAATATGCATGTCTCCTTTTTTACTGCATGCTTTATTCTTACCATGTTTCATTTGTATATCCTGTATTCATGAAGCTTGTCTCTCTCTGGGCCTCCAATGAAAAGGTACACTTTCCAGATGAGCTAGCATAACTAAATAAAATGAATAAATAAATAAAATTCTTCTTTCCTTTTCATAGAATAGAAATGATATCCATTATGATATATTGCAATGTCCTATCTTTTTTACTTAGATAAAATGAAAAAAAAAATGGTACTGGAGGCAAAACAAACTGTATTTTATGTTAAATGCATATAATTTTTATAATTCTCAAAGGTTCTTCCTATATTAGGATCAAAATAGCATGGACTATCTTCAACATACCTACAGAGAATATGTGTCTTTACTTTTACTCGATTTAGCAACAGTTAAATCTGTATTGCAACCCTTTCTTTATAAACTATGATTATTGTCACCTCTCTTTAAAAAACTTGGAACCACCATCAACAGCTTTAGATGTAATAGTATTACTACCAGTCAAGTTCCTATTGTTTTTCACAACCATTTCTAATAGTTCCAGCATCACTGCTGAATTGTACTCCCATTCAAGGCTTATTCATTCTGGCAGCCTCCTCTCTGGTGGCACTAATATTATCATTGTCTAACAATATAGGGGAATATATAATATCTCTGTCATAGACAACATCCATAAGAACAACATTAACCCTATCTAACTGATACTGCCTCCGTTTAAGCAATCTTTTCAATTTTTGAATATTTCTCACATAATCGAAAAATTTTATCGGCTTGACTTTTTTGTAGTATTTAAATTCAAATACATAGGATGGCCACTAGACAAATATTACATTGTTTCCTAAAAGGTTTAGTATCAACTTAAGATATATAACTTTATTTATATAGTTCCACATCTAAACATTGTATCTCATTTTCCGAGTAGTTTACACCAAATTCAAGGAAATCAGTAGTGTTATTGATATACTTAGGTTCATAGGTTCATAGGTTCATACTAGGCTATCTGCCCTGAGGCAATTATAAGCCTAGCCCGATTCTGTATGGCTTACACCACCCCTTGATTTGAGTATACTGTGCCCTTTTTAAGGTTTAGTTTACTGTGCCTCTGTCTAATAGTGACACGGGAGTAATCCCTGGGACAAACCTATGATCCCCCATCCACCTATCGAGATTCTTCTTGAAGAGATTCAGTGAGGTACTCTGCCTCACATGAACTGGAATTCTATTCCAGAGCGAAGGGAGCCTCTGGGTTATGAACCTGTCCCTCCAGCAAGTTCTATTTATTTCTGTGCTGAGGTTCAAGTCCATCGAGCGTGTGGCTCTAAGGGATTTAGATTTACTGAGGTGGAGCATGTCCATTAATTCTGGATTTGACATAGCTTTGTATGTCAGGCATAGATCGCCTCGAAGTAGGCGGTATGCAACTGAGTAGAGCTGGAGTTTTTTTAACCGAGCAGCATATGGCATCTGTTTGAGACCCTTGATCCTCTTGGTGAGATACTTTTGGGGTCTTTCTAATTGCTGCAGGTGTCGGGTAAGGTACATCCCAAAAGGGGCATTGTATTCTATGATGAGCCTGATGAGGGATGAATAAAGGGACATGATTACCTCTCTTGATCTAGATGTGAAACCCTTCGTGATGAGGTGGGCTATGTAGAAGGTCTTTCTAACCACTTTGGCAATGTGGTTTTCAAAGGAGAGATTGCTATCAACTTGGGTCCCCAGGTCCCTAATAACTTTCTCTGTACTTAATGGGTTTCCGCCTATGTGGTAATTTGTGGGCACATTGTTTTCGCCAAAGGGTATGACTATACATTTTTTGGCATTTAGCTTTAAACCAGTTAACTGGCACCAGTTATCTGTCTCTGTGAGACCTTTTTGAAGGATGTTTGTGTCAGCTGAAGAGTTGATTATGGCACCCAGTTTGCAGTCGTCTGCGAACTTGGTGAGCCATAGTCCCCCACATTTGCCTGTACCTCGGAAAAGTATATAACAAGAGTGGTCCCAGGACAGAACCCTGTGGGATGCCACTTGTGACTGGTTTCTGACATGGCTCCTTTATACTGTGCATAATCTCTCAAGGGGGACACAAGGGATGCATATCCATTTATTACAACTATGATTTATTGATAGATTGATAAACAGATAGATACATGCATAGATAAATAGATAGGTAGATAGACAGATAGATAGACAGATAGATAGATAGATAGATAGATAGATAGATAGATAGATAGATAGATAGATAGAGAGGCAGAGAAAGAGAGGGATACAGAGAGGAACCACATCTGTTGGATGAATAACCAACACTAAATATGATATAGTTGATTATAAATTAGTATAACATTTTTCCTAGCTATCAAAACATGTTTGACAAAAAGTAGTTTATGTCATACAATCTGTAAATACTTAAAAATGTTCGGAGTTTAAAGTTTTTTACTTAAACTTCTCTTCATCTGTGAACACAATTTATTTGATAGCAAAAAAAATCAGTATAAGAGTGTATTTTCCTTTACTACTGCTGAAAATATCAAGCTCTAAGTATGAAGTTTATTTTCTAAAGCATTGCTACTCTGTCTTATTGTAACCTAGACTTTTAATTGCTGTTGAAATTGTACTGTTTCAGAGTGAAAGTATCATGTGCTCTGTAACATCATTTATTTGAAAAGACTTAACACCCTTAATTTTCTGACATTGTTAAAGGAAACCATTCACATTTTATTTGTAAAAGAAACCTTAGTAAGCACTGCTGTGTAGTTTTACTGCAAAGTATATTTTAAATGGGAATATAACTTTTACTTCTTAGAAATATAAAATTGCTGTTCTTTAAAACAAGATCACAGTCACTCAAAAAACTGCTGCACTTGAACTAACCATGAAGTTAACCCCTTTTAAAAAAATAATATGCATCCAAATTATGACTGAAAATGCATACCACACACCTTCTTTTTTGAATAAAATCAACCCCGCCATTTCACCCTTCTGTCCTACTTGCCCTTATAGCATAGCCGACACCTTACATATTTTCTGGAGCTGCAAAAATGTTTATAAACTATGGTGTCCACTAAGATCTAAATTGGAGAAAAAGGGGTACACTAAATCCACCTTATTGTGGGAAATTGCAATTTTGCATATATTTCCCATAAACTGCGCATATGATTATAAACACATCATTATAACGCTGTGTGCCATGTTGAAATCATACATAGCTCAAAACTGGCTAGACAGATCTAAAATTGCATGGAATAAATACAAATGTTTCACTACAAAGTATGTATTAGCTAACTAATTAATTACTAAAAGTAAAAACAAATTAACCTATTACCAGAAATACTGGAAAACTCTTCTAGCTGTATAAAGTTAGACGTAAATACACTCTGGGGATAAATCATAGTTATTACATTAAACAAAGGGGGATGTAAAAGAACATAATGTATTAAGATAACGTTTATTAAGTTTCAGTTTATGAGGCCAGTATAGTTCTTCTCAGTACATCATAGAGGTGATGACAGCTTGTAAATAATTTATATAGTTAGTGGAAGGTTTAGTTCTAAGTTAAGTAGGCTGTTGATATCAATCGAAGAGTGATGGCACCACTACGACCAAGTTAGGTCAATCTTAGTTTCTGTTCAGACCTCAGATAGTGATGTTTTTTCCTATAAGTTGCCATACTTTCATACGTGTGTACCAAAATATTGCTTTGTTTTTTTGTTTTTTTATATAACTGTGCTTGACCACTGTTAACTTTGATCTGTTATGTCAAATACGTTTCTTTGTCAACTGCTATACCATGTATTTTGTTGTATTTCTTTCCTTTAAAAAAAAAGGGTAAAATAACCAATACAAATTCTTATTTGAAAAAAAAAGAAATATAAAACTGCTGTATGAAGTCTAATTATATTTGACTGCTGCATGAGAAAGGTCATAGCATTACACAGTAGGTCAAAAAGTGCTGTTTCGAGAAAGAAAAGCACTCTTCAAATTCTAGAATTTTAGATGTAGGGAATGTAATGACAATTACGACATAAAACTGTTTGCTGTAGAAATATAAATAAACATATTTAATGCAAAGATAGAAAGTAGAACATTGTAAAAATAAAATCATTGACTTATGTAAATAGATGACTACAATTATGATTCTTCATCATCATCCCCTTTTTGTCATTTTACTTGGGGTCGGGGTGTTGCATCAGCTGTTGCTACCATTCTCAATTCAGTACACCTCTCCTACTATCTTTGACAGTGATGCCCTGTTGCAGGTCTTCTCTCATGCAGTCCATTAGTCTCTTGGCTGGACATCCTCATATCCTGCTACTTTATTGCTATTTTTTCAAAATGTGCTTAATCAAATCGTCTTCTGCTTTCCTACACATGTAACTGAGTCACTACATATGTGACTGAGTCACTACACATGTAACTGAGTCACTACATATGTGACTGATTTCCTCAACCTTCCCTACAACTGGGGCAACTTTGGCTTTTGCTCTGATGTCCTCAATAGCACAGCTAGGTTGGGATAAAGGGGTAGTCACCCCAGGTATAAAGTGTTGGGGGCGTGTGGTCATTTTTTAATGCATTACTGACATTTGAATGATGGTATTTGCTTTCAGAACTGAACTACTATATAGCTTCATGTGTAACAGGGTATTGAAGTAGAAACTGTAGTAGTTACTTGTTACATTTTTTTCTACTGTGTACTACATCTTGAGATGGCCCAGGGTCCAGTACCATACAGAAGTGTGGTCACACGGCTCTTTTGTACACCTTACTTTTCAGCTTCTTTGACATTTTTTTCTGTCATCTACTTTGTCTGACACTTTCTGCCAGGTGTCTGCCACACTTCCTGTTCAGGCTTTGACTTCCATATTCAGGTTTTCCTTCTCCTCAACCACACTTCCCGGATACTTGAACCTTTTAGCCTGTTCCACTATTTTCTCTTGTCCCTCAGTTTTCAGATTCTTCTGGTTCCCTCTTTTGCTGCCATGATCACTCCCTTGCCAGTATTCATCCCATTTGCATTCAGTATTGCATTCTAATCCCAAGAACTTGGGTCATGTTGGTTATTCTTGGGTCACATTGTCTGCATACAGCAGCTTTGCTGATCTGCCCCTCTGACCTGATTGGTTATGCAGTCCATTACTAGTATAAACATGAGAAGGGTCTGAGCTAGACCTCAGTATACATCCACTCCCACTGAGAACCCCTATGTGAGTCCGAATGTTGTTGATTCTTGTGTCTTTTCTGCCTCCTACTTTTTCACGCATTCATTTTTTCTTTTGATAACTTGCTGAATATCTGCATTGCACCATCAGCTTTGCTTGTGTACCTTATTTCCATATCTAGATCAACTCCAGATATACTGTTGTAAGACACTGCCATTCTCTCCTCTTCTTCCTAAGGTGCTACAGCCATAAATACTTCACTGAACCCCTGTGCTTTTACTCCAGTTAAATTCAAGGTTATCTCATAAGCCTCTGTTGATCTGTGGGCATTCTCTGACCTCTGATTGCAGCTGATTGTGGCCATCAGTCATTTATGCTGGGAGCAGCTGTTTCAATAGGGATAACTGCAGTCTTTGATTAGTGCAAAATTATAAAAGAAATGTTTCAGCATACCCTGTATCCAGAAACATGAGGAGTCTACCCTCATACCACTAGAACTGGTATATACAAACTATGAGGTCACACATCCACACACATAAAGGCAAATTAGATTCACATCAAGTAAACAAGCACTCGTTTTACTTCAGTGTATTGCAACCACAGAAGTAGCATTTGCTGCAAACAGCAGTATGGGTATATAGCTCTTCACAATGGTGGGAGCAGCTTTCCTCCAAAATATGAGAATTCTGGTTTTCTTTTTTCTTGATTTCTACAGTTCTATGCCTCATTTATGTAAATTGTATATGTGTATATATACACATGCACACTTACATATTTGGGTGTCATTCATTGTGTCGACTGCTCAGAATGTCAAATGTATGTGTTACTAGCATGTTTAGTTGAAATCTCAGAATTTGTTGGTCGCATTCCAGAGGATTGTTGTCTGAGATCACAGTACAGTGGGAGTAGGTTTTAGCCCTTTCCCCACTGTAGTGTGGTCTTGGAGTTGGTATATATTATTATCGTGGTATGAGAGAGCACAGCCCCACCATGCATGAAGATTGCTAAAAGTTTTTTTTTTCTTATTTTATGTTTCGACCTTTTGGTGTCAAGTCATGTAGGGGTTGATAATTTGTTTGATGGATGCAATGAAACTTTTATATATATATATATATATATATATATATATATATATATATATATATATATATATATACACATATATATTTGTATGTGTGTGTGTGTGTGTGTGTGTGTGTGTGTATATATATATATATATATATATATATATATATATATATATATATATGTGTGTGTGTGTGTGTGTGTATAAATCATTAGATAAATTTGAAGATAAATGCATTTATATACATCTATGTTTGTGTGTGTATGTCTGTTTGATTGTATGTGTCTGTAAGAATGTAACAGGTATACAAAATAAATCAAACTTTCAAATAAATTGCACAAACACTTTTTTAATATTTTTGTCCCATTTCTGTCATACTGACAGCCATCCTACTGTCCCATTTCCTTCATTAGGTCTAGCATTCCAATCTCCCCCAGTCAATGCCGAATTTCAAACCAGGGTTAACAAAGAGTTCAAGGCATCCTTGGAGCTTACTACTTGCAGTACTTGGGGGAAGGGGTGTGTTTTTTATTTTTTTTTGCCAGCTAGCCATACTGTCATGCTGGCCACTTCTCTACATGCCAGTGTAATTATGCAACCTGCAACTGCCTGCTAAGAGCTGTTAACAGATATTTCTTAACTGTGTATCGCAACAATTACCATTTGTGTCTCAGTTTTGCAAAAGAGAGATTTATGTCAATTTGCACTTGCATGTTTAATATACCATTGTGAATGTCTAATAAATGTATACTTAGCATGTATGGATTGCAAAGACAAGATTACAAAACCAGAGAGATCGATTCTCTGCCATAATACATATATTAAGTACATTACCACTTCTTGAGCTGCTGAATTCATAGCAGTAAAGGTAGACTCTGTCACAGTTCAGTTATTAAAATAATGTATTAGTCTTTATTGCAATGCATCTCCAGGCAAAGATGCATTTACTGATAGAGTGCCCTTATGAGAAAGCAGTGTGAGGTCTTTCTGTTATATTTCTATGGCAGTAAAGGCAGAGGTCCTGCTATACTGTGCCTACCATTGTATTGTTTGAATTGTAGCTCCAGCAGAAAAGGTGGAATCCCTGCTACATCGTATCTATGGAAAGATACTGTGCATCCATACATTGCATCCATAGCGTTCAGTGATGATAGGGTACATGGTCACTGAATACCTTTTTACAAACAATATAAGACTTTGCTATATTGTACAGTTATCAGGAAATGAAACAAACTTTTGGCAGTATATCATATAACCTTGTCATCTTGTACATTACGCAGAGCAAGTATAACATAAGACCTTGTTAAAGTGTATGTTTGCTCCTTAGGATGAGGTGCACTGCTGTTGTACACATATCAAAGTACTGCATGAGACCTTGCGACCCTGACACCTTGAGACCTTACACCTATGGTGGCAGGAAATGTCACCTCTGAAGCAACACACAGTAGTATAGCTTGGATTCACTCCTTGCTTTTGCTCAGCTGGTAAAACAAAAGAATGTACAGGCTCATTTCATCTGTTTTTTTCTTTGAGTTAGGTGATCAGGTTAAATGGTACAGCTCTTGCAGGAGCCTGTCGCATTGCTGTCTAAGGCAACAGTGTGTACCTGACCGGGAAACAGCTGGCAAACTGAGCAGGATAGGCTATAATTCAACTGTTAGGGGAACAAAATTGTTCTGCTTTGTGAAAAGTCTTTACATTTTGAATTTTTGCACATATGAATTTAGAAATACAGGCCTATTTTCACAAGAAGTATCTTGTTTAGATGGCGACATTGCAAACACTGGTACCCATTAAATGCATTGGTATGATAAGAGGTGTTTGTACTACTGCTAATAAACACTATTAGCAGATGGTCAAGTAGTTTGTACATATAAGCTGTTAGAGTGTGTAGAGGAGGATGGTTGCAACCCCCTTTGCCACGTCCTTAGTGTTCAGCATGTCACCTATGGCACCTAACATTAAATACTGTTAAATATTGCTTTCTCCAAAAAGTATAAACTATTTTAGTATGGGCAATACATATGGAAGGCAGGAACAAAAACCTAGATTTGAACCCCCTGTTGGTTGTTTTCCTCACAGTCCAGGTTTATGCATAGATGGAGCATTTATGCTGACTTCAATCTTTTTTTAATCAATTTGTTAACAAGGTAAGCCCATTGAGCACAAGAGTCCCTTTTATCAATGCTGCATACAACAAAATAGAACTATAACTGTATTATAAGACTGCAGTAACAGAGAAAGATTACAAAAGTCTATATCTTCCCAGAAAAAGTCAAGATGGTACATTGGAAATGCTTTCTTATCTTGTAAAACATTTGTAATCTGTGACTGATAGCAGAAATTTGTCCAGTTTATTCTGTGTGCTCAAATATTGCACTAATGATCTGATTGTCAGCATACATAATAGGTTCATAGGTTCATACTAGGCTATCTGCCCTAGGGCATTTATAAGCCTAGCCAGAATGTGTTTGGCTTTCGCCACCTATTTTAAATTTATTTTGCTATGCCCTTTTTCGAGGTTAGTATACTGTGCCTCTGTCTAACAGTGACACAGAAGTGATACCCAGGGTAAACCTACGATCTCCCATCCACTCATCAAGATTCCTCTTGAAGAGAGTCAATGAGGGACTCTGCCTAACCTGGACTGGGATTTTATTCCAGAGTGAAGGGAGCCTCTGGGTTATGAATCTGTCCCTCCAGCATGTCCTATTTATTTCAGTGCTGAGGTTCAAGTCTCTCGAGCGCGTAGCTTGATGGGATTTGGATTTTCTGAGGTGCAGCATGTCCATTAATTCCGGGTTGGACATGGTTTTATACTTCAGGCACAGATCACCTCTGAACAGGCGGTATGCCACTGAGTAGAGCTGGAGTTTCTTTAACCGGGCAGCATATGGCATCTGTTTGAGCCCTTTGATCCTCTTGGTGAGGTACTTTTGGGGTCTTTCCAGTTGCTGCAGGTGTCTGGTAAGGTACATCCCAAAAGGGGCATTGTACTCAATTATGGGCCTGATGAGGGATGAGTAAAGAGGCACGATGACGTCCCCTGATCTAGATGTGAATCTCTTCATGATTAGGTGGGCTATATAAAATGTTTTTCTAACCACTTTGGCCACGTGGTTGTCAAATGAGAGATTGCTATCAACTTGGGTCCCCAGGTCCCTAATTACTTCTTCTGTACTTAATGGATTACCACCTATGTGGTAATTTGTGGGCACTTTGTTTTTGCCAAAGGGGATGACTATACACTTTTTGGCATTTAGCTTGAGGCCATGGCTCTGGCACCAGTTGTCTATTTCTATGAGGCCCTTTTGGAGGATGCTTGTCATAAACACTATTTACTCCAGACACAATTGTACTGTTGTATTAAAGATGTTCTCTTATAAAATATTACCTACAATATTTTGTATGGACGTCATAGATATAACATCAGCAAAATATGTTAACTCAGGAACTTATAAGACAGACCGCTGAAATGCTGCTACGTTTTTCAAACTGTTTTAGTAAATCATTTTCACAATGCAAAATATAAAAATAAAAAGGCAGAGCAAAAATTGAGCCGAAGAAGGAAAGCGGTGAGCAAATCATTTGAAAAAAGACTGGATGAACAGGAAGGGAAGGGAAAGATACCAATAATGCTACTGAAATAAAAACATAAAACGGGCAATTTTATATGCAGTAAGCTAGGACTGAAACATATTTTGAACCTGAATTCTAATGAGCAATGATTTTTTTTCCTCAGGGGAACAAGTGACGTTCATAGAAAATAACATACCATTAATAATAAATGTTATGTCTTGCTTTCCATTAAATAATGCTTTAGAGCAGTCTGAGAGACAAAACATACACATAATACCAGTTGGAAGAACTGAGTGATTAGCTGTACCAGAGTAATGATCAGATATTTCAACTTAGTGTTTCAACCTATGGACTTAAAATTTAGATTCCTCAGCTTATTATGTCTTTAATACCTTTTAATTTTTATTAGAGAAACTGTATTAAGTTTATGTCAGCATAAACAAACTGTAATAAACATTACTTCTAAATCACATACTCTATAAATACTTGCATACTGTTTGTACACTGTCATTCTATGTGTAATCTTGATACTTTTTGTAAAAAATCTGAGGAGCTTTTCTCCCTGGGACTCAACTGAAAAGGGGTTTTGCTAAACCTACTAAGACTTTCCTGGTAAACAAAGGCAGAATAAAATAAATAAATACATGACAGTGCATCAGTTATTTGCACTAAAGCAAATATTCATAGTCTGGCAAAAGTCTTAACACTGAACTATATAAAATATATAACCTATTCCTTGCATAATTATTATATGCAGATTAAACAATGATGCTATAATCAAACATTATATGCATTCTTGTATGGAAAAATCATTCTGTACATAATATTTGATTGGTAAATGTCATCTGTAGCTCAAAACTGACTATATAAAATTATATTACTGCTCCCTCTGAGTATAATATTTAGTGCCAACTAAAGAATTAACAGGATCAATGATTCTGAATAAAATCAGTTCAAATTGTAACATTTGTTTAAATTAATACTAAACAGTAGTATGTTTAATCAAAGTTAAAGAGCCAAAATGATGGTGTAGTTTTTGATAAGGACGTGTGTTATCCCATTTTGAGGCAGTTAATACAGCATCATCTGCTTACATTATCATAGTTGATTGCATTACTCTGATCTTCAATTCTCGAGAGGTGAAGCAACAGGGGACCTAATGCAGAGCCTTGTGGGACTCCCAGACTACTGAGCAGGTAATCAAAGAAGATGGCAGCAGTCATTTTTTCAACCTTATTGCTCAGTGAGACATGACATCTAGCTACCTACTGAATAAATTCATCAGAGAAATTAACTTCAGCTAAAGGCATTAGTAAACACTTGCGGTTCAGTGGAGAAAAAGTCTTGATGAGGTCCGCAAACACTGCAGCCAGAGTGGCTCATCAATTTACAGTCATAAGCAGCGGGTCTTCAAGTCTCACCAAGACAATTTGGTACAATAGTATGTTCTGAACATATGCCTGATTATGTAAAAGTGGCCTCATGCATTAAGAACTGCTCTATCTACCTGCCACAAGCAATCAACAAGAAATACATGCTGTAAGTAGTAGAGCTTACAAAGGAATCCTAGGAGTGCATTAGATGAATTTTCATGACAGGAAAAACTATAGACATTGTCTGCTGTTCTTCCCTGCAGTGCTGTTAATTCTGCATTTACAGTTCTGAATGAGATAGCCATCAGTCAATGAATGGTATTACTATATTATTTTTAAAGAAATGTAATCACAGACAGTATGCTTTAAAACTGACATCACAGAGATGATTCAAGTCTTAAAATATAATATTAATGTAACACATGGATATCAAACCTATGCTTCAAACATATTATCCTAATTTGTTACAAGAGCAATCTGTGTTTTAAACATATCCTAATTTGTGACAAGAGCAACGTGTACAAAATGCTGATGCAAATTTCCCAAAACATTCCACGCAGTTATAGCAGTGCTCATTAATGTTGCATATACTCTTGACAGCTATTCAGGTTCCTGCCTTTTTAAACCCAGTTTATGATTAGACTTATGACAGAGATAAAAAACTGGTGTGAAATTGCCTCTTGTTTGCACTATACCTGTGAAAAATGTTTACACAGAAATCACACATCATCCTTGTATCTTTGTTGCCAGGTTTGTAGTAGGACAATTAAGTGCCACTTGCTCATGAGTCATGCACATATAAAACAACTAATACTAAAACATCAAAGACCAGTTAACAGTACTTACAACAGAAGGGTAATAAAGCACAGAAGTGCTGTACAGCAGGTGCCAGATGTAAACTATGCACAAACGGCAAACACACTAAACTTCTGAAGCACAAGCTGTGACCTTTAATGACGTCTGTTGCATCTAACCATTGAATGAAAAGAATATTTTATATGAAAATATCATAGTGCATGTAATTGTACTTGAAAAACAATACTTAATTCAGTATTTAAAGAACATAATATATAGCTGTTCATTTTACAGATGTGTAAAAGCATTCACCTGTGTGCATTACACAGCTGTTACCACAATGCCACAGTTTTGTAAGGGGGTTTCCCTTTGCACTTATGATTTACAAAGTCTATAGGAAGACAGGATACATCTAAAATGGACACCCCTTCATGCCTTATGACAAGATGGTTTTTCTGAGGTATATGGTAGAACATTTTGTGATACTAACTTAACAGTCTGCCAGTACAAACATAAAAGCTCTAGTTTTATTATGTTTCAGGTGTTTATTCAGAAGTGTCTGTCTGCATACTTTGTTAAACTTCAGTAATCCTAGTTTTAGCATCTGTGGTTGATGCCATACCTTAAGCTGAGGCTACAAAAGGCAAAAGGTTATAACACACTGCATGCAGCTATGAATCATGCCATTGATTTGGCTGCAGTGAATTTCAGGGTTGCTCATAGTTAGCATTTTTCTTTACCAACTCCCATTACAGCAGGTTGCAGTCACTGTCAGCTTGCAATGATTTTGAAAAGTAGCCAGCAACATAATAATACAAGTCTTCCCTTTTATGCATGAGTCTAAACTAACATGTTCTCAAATTCAGTTTGTTAAATTATGGTAACAGGTCCAAAATATCTTAAAACTTTTTAGTGCTGATAGAAAAACTGTAGCTTTCATCTACGGCAGGACTATCTTACCCTTCTGAGCCCCTTTTTCTCTCACTATGAATGATAACAATGGCTTGCCAAGAGAACACTGCTGCAAAATACTGCAGAAATCACATCCCATTGCTATAAGGTATAGGAAACTGAACTGCAGGTCTAAAAACAGGACTGCTCCATGGAAATCGGGAATTGTACTGATTTTAATTGTAGGTTGTTGGAAAAAAGTAAAAGTATGCTTAATAAAGTACACTTTACTTAACTGTTTATGCATGTGCATGTTTATGAGTAAGTGAAGGTCAAAGTACAAATCGTAAATGTGGATGTTGTGGTATCCCATCTGTACATTACTTTGACATATGTGCAGCCAGGACAGTCTTTGCCAGAGTATAATGTGTATGGTATGCATATTGTATGCTGTTGGTAGCAAATCATGTTCCTGTCTTTTTTCAGCCTATTTTATAAAATGGATTAGCAGCTCTGTTGGGGGGAAGTACAACAAGCCAACTCATCAGGATCTATGAAGGGTAACTCCCATGGAAACATTTTAAATGGATGCAAAATTTAATTTATTTCACAATACTGTCTCAAGCTGTACTGCAATTCTGTATTTCTTTTGTCATCTGTCGTATTCTGATATTGCCTTACAACCTGCATAATGTATTCCTATACTTTGTTAGGTGACTCAGTGTCTCTACAGTTATTTTGGCGACTGTAATTGGTATTAATTATACATATTTTACTTAAATCTTGTCTTGTGGAGATGTAATTGCAACTAGTGCAATTTCTGCAGGAATAAGTACCTGCTCTGTTAGAGTGAATAAAACCTTTAGTTTGGGATGCTTGACATAACAAACACTTAAGATTCTTATTATTCTTAAAACAAAATAATCCACAATGTATAAGAGTAGTTCTCACTTATTCTAGCAATATACGCTATGTGATGCCATAATAAATAATTGGTAGATTTTAACCAGTGATGCTACTATAAAAAGGCTTGTAGGACACTCTCCAGCCTTTAGTTTTCAAGATTTTGTTCATCCACTTACTGGCAAATGTTATAAGTTATAGACTTATGCTGACTGCAAGACAAAGAATGTGGTTTATACTGCTTGCTGTCAACAATGTGAATGCTTTTATGTAGGCAAGACAGACAGTTCAAAGAAAGGATGTCTAAACATGTTAGTGATATTTGCCTGCAAGATACAAAAAGTAATTGTTGAAACATATTCTGTCTAATGCCAGGCACTCTTTTTGTTTTTTGTTTTTTCAGGTGATATGGGAGAATTAAAGGGGTGGAGATATGACTTTACAGACTGAACTTGCTGAAATGCATTGGATAGTCAATCTGCAAGCCGACACCCCCCCAGGACATAATGCATGTCCTCATCTGAAGTCCACCTTGAGAAGGCATAGACTGAATCATTGCCTATGACTGGTTGTGAATTCTTTTAAAAAATTCTCATTAACAATGAGTGAGTTAGATCTGATGAAGGATATTGCATATACCCTAAAGCGCTCATCTTTTTTACTTTTATTATGATGGACTTTTAACTTTTTATTAAAGCATTATGTTTTCTGCTTCACACTGTGGTGGTTGTGGTACTTTATATTCATTGTTATTTACATATATATATATATATATATATATATATATATATATATACACACACACACACACACACACACACACACACACACACACACACACACATACACACACACGCACACACACACACACACACATATATATATATATATATATATGAAAAACAATTGTGAGATGACACAATGCAGAAAGGATAAACAGCCTTACTCTCACTGTTCTGTGATCCTCTACAAACCCACCACCACTTCCTGATACCGCACTTTAAAATTGCAGTCCCCTAAAACACAAGAAGTATTTTCTTGTAAATACTGCATGTATTGAGACACTTCCATGTTTTTGCTAACATGGTTCTGTTTTGTAATTATATTTACTTATATTTTGCCTCAATCTACTTCATGTAATCAAATTTCTATTTACTGTATTATATTATTCTGGATTGCCCTTGTCTGTCTTCACATTAAAGCATCTACCTGGTTAATTAACATATAAACAAACAAATAAATAAACAGCCCAGGAGTAGCACAGTGTTCTTACATTCTGCACTGATATGTAAAAACAAGTCTCAACAAAACAAAACTTTTGACTAATATACTTAGATGCAACTGCATTTCAATATACCACTAACTGACAATACTGCAATGGCCAGTAACCAGGGAGTGCCATAACTCAGAAAATACACTTTAGTATGCATTTTTCTTTTCTTCTCGTTCTCCAGATTAACAGTGATCCTATAGAGAGTATCTCTTACAGCATTGTACTGAGAAAATCAGAACAGGTCAAGACTGCTTTGAGGAAACATATCCTATACAAAATGAATGTAACCAAAATTCAGCCAAGGTGGCAACAAAATTTATTGCAATTAATTGCATCTTGATAAATGAAGGTGCAAAGAATTGTAACTAACACAGCTAATAATTTTAATCAAAGACTCATATCATCTCTATGAATGTATCTAATACACTATAATAGCAACTGGTTTTCATGAAGGCAAGCCCTATACATTCACTGATTCTTGTCTACTTTGCTCATTTTAGGGTCTATGTTCCAGGAGGCTCAATTAACTTTACTCTGCCTGAGGAGACAGTGCAAAAATAAAGGCAAGCTGCTCCTCCCTCATCTCTGGGAGATCATTTGCAACTACATCCTTCTGAATTTGCAACTGCATTCTTCTGCTATGAACCAGGCTGCTACTGTGGTGATGGAAGGTGATACAATGAGCGATCCAGTCACAATCTTCAAATGGAGAGCTGTTGATATGCCCCATTCTGATGACAAACTCGGGGATGTTTAATTCTTGACTCAGGAGCTGCATATTGGATGCTAGCTTTATACTGATGTTGTTGGTTTGTTCTTATTGTTGTATCTATGCTCACAGAGGTATTTGTTTGCCACAAGTATTCTGGTATTGTGCATTGATCTCATTAGCCATTACTCAGTTTGCTTTAATGGTCAGGGATTGCTGGCTAAGTGCTGACTGGTGGTATGGTCTGGAAGGAATTGGGGTAGGCCTAACTTACTCTTTTATTAGACATACCACTGTACTGAGGAAAATTTTTTTTACAATCACTGGTTTCTGACTGGTCAGCTTGAACTCTTGTTTTTTTGTGTCAACATGCTTGAAATCACGCTGTCAAATCGAAGCAGTGTTGAAGACCTGGACTTTCGAAGCAGTGTTGCAGACCTGGACTTATTTGCTGTGCTGGGAAATTAGTTGTTTGAATGCAAAAGCAGAGAAGATTCATTCTCACTATCATTAGCACCATTGCAAGAGACATAATTTCCTATGACAGAGCATTTAAAGTTAAACAGATCAGGATATTTCCACATTGTTCGAGCTTCTTATCCAGGAGAATGCAGAAGAAGAGTGATTATTTTGCTTAGGAAAGGTACCCTTATGCACCTCTGTGATCTAAAAATGGAAAGTGATAGAAGGTAGATAATTATGAAGGGTTATTTGGAGGGCTTTATGGTATATTTTCTGAATTTATATCCATGGACATTACAATAGACTTGGTCAAGAGGATGCTGAGGGAGTGGGTGAGATTTTCAGGAAGGAATGATTATTTGGTGAGGAGATTGAAATATAGTTTTCTCTTTGGAAAGATGTATGCAGGTACCAGGCAATTTCATATTCTGGCATAAGGGAAATATATTAAAATATATCTGGGGGCAATGTGAATGAAGGACATTCACAGGCTTTTGATCCTCCTCCTAAAACTACTTATTTGTTTCTCCCTCAGATTCTTTTCTGGGTCAAGGACTGACAAGCTATAAGTGTCAAGGGACCATATTCCTTTGGCTCTTTCCAACCTGCAATATTTTCTGGTAATGATGTCAGACCATTCTCCCCACTGACAACATATCAGGGGGGTCATGAACAGTATGATAGACCACTGAGAGTGAGTCTTTATTTTTGTAAGGGTGTTTTGTTTAAGGATAAATGGACTTTGTTTTTACAGGAATATGTGTCTGGGTGGGCTGCTGCAGATGATGATATTTCTCTTCTTTTGAATGGGTTAAAATGGAGACTTCTTGTTTTTCCCTTGCAAACTTGTAGAGAGAGAGTAAGGAAAGAATTAGATCTAAGGTCAATATGTATGAGAGAGTTAATCAAGGCACAGCATGTATGAGAGAGTTAATCAAGGCACAGCATGTATCAGAGAGAGTTAATCAAGGCACAGCATGGGGTCATGAAGGGGTGGTCAGGCAGAATCCAGAGTCACAGAAATGATTAACCATTGCAGGGTATATTGGAGTACAAGATAGATATTATAAAAAAGGCCTTAAAGACTGAGTTCTTTGAGAACCTGAAACATCTGTCCATAAGATTTAGGGGCAAAATGAAGAATGGTTGGTAGCTCGGTTTCGTCATCCAGGTATAGTGAATTTAGTCAGAACATCTAAGCAGGTGCTGGATCGCTCTGCCCAGTACTACAAATGTTTGTATATGTTTTCCTTGAATGTCCCTAGGTTAGAAAAGACCATGGCAATACAGTGGATAGCTCCAATTAGCCTAACAGAAATTGATCTAGTCTGAAGGAGGCCCCTAGGAGTAAGCCCCTTGGGCCAGATGGTATGACTCTGAAGGTGTATACTCAGACTAACAACCACTTTGTTTCCCACGGGACAGGATTATTTAACTGAAGCCTGATTTCTGGACACAAGCAGTATTGTCTATTACTCTAAAGTCTATTAAAGACCCACATATATGACTGGATCTCATCTTACCCAACCATGTGAAATTCACTGAGACACCGGACAAGAATATCCGCTGTCCTCATTGCTGTTTGCAGTCTGTCTGGAGACCATGGTAATTAGAGTACAGGAGGCACCTCTTCTTAGGTATCCACTAAACTATGGTATGCAAAAGATAGCTATCTATACAGGTGACCATATAAACTGCCTAGCTAATCCAGATTGGGATCTTGAGTCAGTTTTTGAGAGTTACATCACTTCAGGTAGTTGGCAGGGTGTAAGGTCAATAAAGATAAAACTAAGGCCATGTGCATCAATTATTCCCCTGATCCAAATTGTTTAATAGCTCCATTTTTCTGTCCTGCAACTAGATTTTGGTTTATCTTAGGATTAGATATGCACCACCTTGACTATGACAGCAGAGGTAACACTCAGAGAGACACCAAGTAAAAGCATTGTTAGGAGGGAATCTGGCTTGATATGCCTCATACAGTTTAGGCAGTAAACTTGTTTATTCTTCTGTAGATTGTGTACTATTCTTGGGACTGCCTGTCTCTCCACCACCTAACGAAAAAAAATTAACTCTGATGGTGCAGATGTTTACATGGGTGGGCTCCAAAATGAGATTATCTTGGAATATTCTTACACTCACAACCATGCTGGGGGTTGGGGGTTAGGGCTTTCTGACTTTGAGTTATATCTTGCAGCAGGTAGGTTTAGGAAATTTCAACACCAGCATTCTTCTTCTGTTACTAATAGCTGGAGAGAGGTATTTTGGTCCCAACTCAATGGCCCACAAGGGATTAACCATGCAACCATGTAGTTTCCTGGCTTCCCCTAATAGACCAGGTTTAGGTCTGGTCCTTAGGATTTTGGATCTGATGAAGTATGTTCTGGTTAACTAGGTCTTGACTGGCTGCCTGATATGACCCCTGTACTGGATACGAGATGCAAGGACCCTTCATTGGCTCAATTTGCCAGGATTGTTGTCATTCCAATGAATTTTATGTATTGGGAACAGTTGATAGATGACCAAAAACTGTGAACTATACAGACTTCTGTAATAAAACTAACTTAGATTTTGATTGTACCATAATGTTTGAACTCCTGGCACAGGAAATGAGTAAAAGGCATGTAGCCACAGTTATTCCACAAGATTGTCTATGGCTGATACAATAATTCCTGGACTGTGGTGGGGAAAGGTCTCCACCTAAGGGGCCACAACTATATTTACAAGATTTTAATTGCTACATAATATGCAAGTATAGCAGGCTGATTTTGGTTTAAATATCACCCCTTGATGACAGTCAGCCTTGTTAATGTGACCCTACTATGCTACCAGGTCCCATAGATATGGATTCTTTGGCCGACAGTATTTTTTTCTCAAGTTCTTTTCTAGTCCCTGCTGGAATGAGCAGGATATTCCTTATTAGCTCTATATATGCTGGAGGTATAGGGACTGCACCCCAACTGACTGGGTTCATTTGTTACAGGAGTGTTTAACTCTTGACAACTTTAAGAGGGTTTTGCAAGACTTGTGTGACTGCATCTGATCCCTCTGTGATCACTATGACCGATTTTAGTTTGCCTGGCACCATGTCATGGAATACTACAGCATGGAACCCAATCGTAAGGCTGATAAAATTGTTGTTTCTGTTGGTAAAAGGGGCTTGCACTAGATGCTGGAAGTCTTGTTAACCCCCTGCAGATTTCAGAGGTTATTGTCTTCATGAACAATGTTAGGA